>NC_026004.2:12794561-12957061 GCF_000442705.2 Elaeis guineensis | reverse complement strand
ATATATATATATGTTAGATATAAGATTTTTTATGGATGCCCACTTTGGAGATTAGAACACAAAAACACATACTACAAAAGAAATCAAAAAAGATTGAAGAGCATTTGAGAGCTCTAAGTAACCATTGATGATTGTTGTAGTAGCATCTTGTGAAAAAAAAAAAAAAAAACACTATAACATTGGGATAGATCTTCCTTCCCGACTCCTCCTTTGCATCCTCAATGAGATAAATATCTCTCAAAACATAAAAAAATTGATGCCTTATGATTTCTATGGATAAATATATACAGCAGTAGAGTAGAAACTTAGTTTAATTAGTAATATTAATGAATCCATTTATTATATAACCCATTAGCCAAATCAGATCTGCACTAATACCCATTATATCATATACTTAAAGATAATAAGGCTCAAAATAACCATATGATCACAAATCAATCATAGGCTCCTCAAACATCTGTTTAGCTGACAACTTAGTCTATATTACATAATAAATCAAAATAAAATTAGTGCATATTCAATGAAAATCCATCTTATGAGAAATTCTGACAAAACATACTGATGCATATAAGTAAACATCATCACCACCAGAGGAAGTACTGTAATGACCCCATCAGCTCCGTCCTTGGCCTGTGCAATGTGTTCATCTCAAGGCTCTTATCCATCTGGGCCATGCCTTCTTAAAATTAAGCTTCAGACTTAACAACAACAAAATGTACAATTTTGTCAAAAATTGTAATTAGTCACTATTTCGTCAACTTAAGATGATATCGATGAATTACGCTACATCCTTCTGCAAATTGGATCATGTATACGTGAGCACAAGAAAATGGCATGCATCGGCGGGCTGATCGCATCACGTAGCTCCTTCTCCAACCTTTTTTTTTTTTTTTTTTTGACAAAAAGAAAAATATTGTACGCGTTAGCTGCTATGCTGCAGACTCAAAACACAGTCATCTCATTTTTAGTTTAAGGCAACTAAGAATATGCGACCAATACCAGTATAACCCAAACTGGGCTCACGCATGTTAGAGTGAAGCCCATCAAGGTCCATTGGATTTCTATGGCTCGAGCCGCACAAACCCATTTATAACTCTATTTGCGAATTTGTCAAAGCTCTGATCAAATCAATCACTAAACATAGATAGTTAGTTCACTCGAGTCTTGATTTAGACTAAGGTTTCAATTAGATTTGCAACACAACATGAATTTTAATGTCCATATATCTTATGCATCGACTCAGGTGCTCCACATTAGAAGCAATTTGAACCCACTCAACCCAAACTTCGGGCTAACCAATTTTTAATTTCAAAAAAAAAAAAATGGTCCCAACAACTTATGGGCCCAGCTTGAGTCCAACCAATACACCGTCGTAGTCATCCTGACCTTAGCTTATCCTACAAACTTCGAAATCAAACCTAAAATACAAACCACACATTCGAGGTGCCTTCATTATGTCAATCTAGTGGTCTTGACTATAAAAATTTGGCATGTTGAATAGCCACATAACCACTACTTCAAATCATTATAATATAAAACTAACTCTTTTTGTTCCATCATGATGTGACTTTAGATAATAAAGGATGAATGTTATATATTTTTTTTTTCTTCATGTCACATCAATTTTACTGCACCGCACGCTATGCACAAAATATTAGGCCTCTCATCATTTTGAAAGTATCATCTTCTGCGTGCACAAAAAGTTACTCCTCTCATCATTTGGAAAAATATCTTCTGCTGTTCCATCTCCATCTTCTTCCGGTAACATTATCCCCAACTTTCTTAACAAGATGACTCTTTTTCTTCGTCCACCGTCGGTATTGAAGACATTGTTTAATGCTTAATTTGGTCAGCAGCCTAAGGATTGTGACAAGGATGACCATTTTCCATAAGAGAGAGATATGTTAGGTGGAAATGGGATTGAATCATGGTATGTGTTTTTTAATGTCCATCACTGTGGATGTTACTGTCCCACTAGAAGTTGATTGGTGCATACCTTTCTTTTGATGGGTCTGAAATGTGGCCAATTCTTTTAGGTTAAACGTGTCCCTTATGGTTTGAATAGATTAAATTTATGAAAAGGTGACTAGTGTTAGTTTGACGCACTATTTATCTTTCAGGTTTCCGTGGGAGGAGATTTCTTGAATAGCTTCGATTTTTTAGCTGGGTTGTTGAAATCAGAAATCTCTCTTAAGCTTTGTGGGCAGTGATTGTTGAGTTTGTGACTGAACCTTGCACGACAATGTGGAAAAAAAAAACCGAGCGGTCTTCATCGGATGTGATACAGAGAAAAATCAAAGTCAATATTATAGCTTAAATCTCTAGGTTGGGACATTAATTTTGCTCATTTGGTGGACCAAGCATAGGTTAAAATTTCAATACTTGATGATAGCTTGCAAAGATCTGACATGTATTAAAATATATATTTTTTTTTTTTCCTCCCCTCGTGTGTGGAGGTGGGTAGTAGGCCCGGCCTGATGTAGCCCTTGACCAGTAAATAGGGATTGTGACATTATGGTCCCTTGCCAAGATAAAATGCCAGGATAGTTTCTCCTTTTATTATGTAAATTTTACCGGACTGGCAGTTCTTTTTCTCTGTCCTTAAATCTAATAATTAAAAATATTAATTTAAATTTATATAGTTTTTATGTAGATATATATTTTTTGTACATGCAACCATGATTCAAGAAGTTTGGTGTAGCATCGTCAACTAGCAATTGTCCAGAACTAGATGCCCGCCATCTAGGGGTGGCAATTTATTTTGTCTGCTCAGCTGCCTTCCCTAACTCAACACAAAAGAGATGATCCAAACGGGCTTGAGCGATGATAGAATCTGCCCCAAGTTTCATAAATCATCTCTCCATCCTTTATCCCCATCGTTTGATTCATCAGAAAAATTTAATATGCCATAGAGTATATACCATGATGATTAGTTGTTTATTTTTCAATTGATTGCTTTTATTAATTTAAGAGACATTTGACTTTTTAAAAAACAATACTTCTATTTGTTATATTTCTATTATGATCAAAAATTTGATTTGTTAAGTTATATGTCATCGACTCTTATTTATTTAATATTATAGGAACCACTAAGATTTATTTTTATATTTATTGTTTATTTGATTTTTATGTAAGAAAATAATTTTTATATCTTTACTTAATTGGATCTATTCAATCCATTCTGTCTAACTCTACATGTCTCGTCCTGCTTCAAAATATGAATGGGATTAGCACGACTAATGGCGTACCGATCTTTATCTAACTTGTTGCCATCCCCATGGCCAATCTCGGTTGTATTATATTTAACCACTCAAGAATGAATCAAGCTGGCATAGTTTAGGAACTTCAGGTGTAATGACAAAACCTAAATGAAGTCCACAATAAAGTTTGAACAGGAGAAGTTGAATCCAGACCACAATAAGGCTTGACTTAACCCGGCATTAGAAAGCCAAACCACAATTCGGAGACATGCATGTAGAAGCTTCATGTACCATCCAGAAGTGTGGACATGCATCTATAAGATTTATACAACATCCAGGAGTGTTGCATTCTAATAAACAAACCCTGAAAAATACATTATCATCAAGGCTCATAAGCAGGGAAATCAAATCAGTGGGCCATTACTAAACTACTAATGTTCACTTCGATATCTGGCTTCATAAGGGTTGGCTCAATCAAGCTCAAAATATAATCAAATAGGCATATACATGTCATTACAACTTCATAAATTTAGATATTTATTTACTGATGCATTTTGCATAAATCAAGGAGAATACTTTTCAGTCATTAAAATCTTAATTTGCTGCAACTTTTGCTTGATGGAAAACTTTTGGCTGGCCCTCAACATTGAATGGAACATGGGTAAGTGCTATATATCTTTTTTTTTTTCCTCTTGGTAAAAGAGTCATATTTTATATCTGCAGGGAGAATCCTGTCTCTGAAAAGATGAAACAAGGAGACGAAAGTAGAAGATGACTAAATAACCATGTACAACAATGTGGAAAAGTGCAGAGCAGTCTTCATCAGATGTGATAGAAAAAGCAAAGTGAATATTATATCTTAAATCTCTAGGTTGGGACATCAATTTTGCTCATCTTGTGGACCAAGAATAGGTTAACATTTTTCAACACTTAATCATAGATTGCAAAGATCTGACATGTATTGAAAAATATGTGTTTAGAGGAGGGTAGCAGGCACCGCCTGATGTAGCCCTTTCCTTGACCAGTAAATAGGGATTGTCGCTTTATGATCCCCTGCCATAAAATGCCAGGATGGTCCCTCCTTTTATTATACTAATCTTCTTGGTAAAGTTTTATTATGTTAATTTCACCGGACATGCAGTTCGTTTTCCTCATCCTTAAATATAACAAATGACAATCGTAATTTAAATTTATATAGTTTTTATGTAGATGTACATATTTTGTGCATGCATCTTGTGATTCAATCGACTTGGTATAGCTCCATCAACTAGCAATTGCCTAGAACTAAAGGCTCGCCAACTAGGGGTGGCAATATACTCTGTTTATTCGGCTATCTACTGTAATCCAGTCCTAATGGGATGAATCTAAGTGGGAGTGGGGAATAGTAAAATTTGCCTTGGACACGATCTGGATGGTTCAACTTTCCACAAATCTTTTCCTCATCATTTGCCCTATTCACTCAATTCATTAGAAAAACTGAACATGCGAAAGGTTACATGCCATGAGTTATTTATCTTTTAGTTGATTACTTTTATTAGTTTAAAAGATATTTATCTTTTTAAAAAATAATATTTTTATTTGTTATGCTTGTATTGCGGTCAGAAATTGGGTTTATTAAGTTATATATCGTGGATTCTTATTTTGTTTAATATTATTGCAGCCAATCCTCTGGAGTGTCTAATATCGATGAAGAGTTGCCGATAAAAAGAAAATTCATTGGTTAGAATTGTATCCGACGGAGACCCTCCGATGCCTAAATCAGTGAGAAGTAGACGAACAGTAAGTTGAATATAGAAAGTGGCATGGTATTTGTCCAGAAATATCCTATCCCTTATCTGTTTCCTTACTCATCTTTATAGTTGACTAGGATATAATCGTCGAGCATGTGGTCTCATTTTTTATGATACTAAGGGATAATTACTCCGATTATCTGACTATAATTATGAAGTTAGCAGATAATTTATACCCACTAATGATTGTGGTATGTAGTTATTACTCACTATTATAGTATTATGATTATATATTTAGCAGTCGGTCGTTTGACAATCGACAGTTGATTGTTTGACAGTCGGTCATTGTGATGCTGGTTTGATCATGAGGATAATCAGTCGGCCATGAAGATGGTCAGTCGATCATGACATAAAGATGGTCCATCGAATATGAAGATATTGTTTCAGCCATGATGACTCAAGTTCAACCATGATGACTCTGCTTTGATCAGATGATTCTGATTCGGCCATAATGACTCTGCTTCAATTAGATGATTTTCATGAGAATAATTCTGAAAATTTTTTTTCTTTCCAAAACCTCTCCTCTTAGGATCTTTTAACTCTTCTTGTATAGGTATGGAATAAAAGGTCAATTTTGAATAAGAAAGCCAACATAAAATTGAAAGAAGTAAATCTAATTGTATCAATAAATATTATATAAAACATTATAAATATTTTGTATTTTTTATTTAATTATATTAAAAAAAATATTTTTTTCATCTTTACTCACTCCGACCTATCCAATTCATCCTATTTAACTCTGTATGCCCTATTCTACTCCAAGATGAGTACAGATGGACATGATTTACATTGTACCAACCTATATGTAACCTGTTGTTATTCCTATGGCCAATCTCGGTTGTCACGTTCAACCACTCAAGGATGAATTGAGGGAGATACATACATACATATATACATATACACATACATATATATATATATATATATATATATATATATATATATATATATATGCATCGAGATTTTCATCTCTGAAGAAAGAAACAAGGAAACGAAAGTAGATGACTAAATAACCATGCAAGGGATTGAGAGACCGCTGGGTGCTATTCATTAAAATAATATTGCTATGATGATCTTTGCTTTATCTATACGCTCATGGTATCTGCGATGCACATGAAACAAAAAAATACACATGAATATTTCCGAATCCTCATTTGATATATTATATTATTTGACAAGTATCTTAACATCTAGTTAGTTATATTTTTCTCTCTCTTTTAGCTAGAGAGTAAGAACTACAGCTTTGTGATATCTATAGGGGAGATGGTATGAAAGCTATTGTTGGATCAAAGGCATGGAAGTAGATTATTTTCATATGGGACCAATCCTCCCAAACCAAGAAATAGAAACAAGATAATTGTACCTTTAAAAAAAAAAAATCAAGGACCTATTTTTTAAAAAATGAAAGACAGATCAAGGATCTACCAAAAGGACAACAAGACAGCATGTAGTTTTTTATTGGGAAACAAGTATGGATAGATGGACTATCTTCATGCTTCTCAACAATAGGCCCCATTGTTTTTGAAGTTTAGAGCTAAATTGATCCTATAACAACAAGCAACCCAATGCAGCGGAGGTTCAAGGTGGTTTTTGGATCTTAGCAACGTTGATACGCATCCAAGGGGAGGTGAGACCTGTCCTTATTTTGGAACCATGCCTCAAGTCAAAACAATCGTTGGCCAACCATTGGTGGTACATTGACTCACCCCTGTCCAATTGTTCTCGATGCATGGAGATGGATTGATACTTCTGCAACCATGGATGGTGATCGCTCGAGCACGTAGGGCCTCATCAACTTTGTGGATGGTGCCATGAACCAAAAATTTTACCTAACAAAAACAACACCCATAAAAAGGGGAAGAGAGAGAGAGAGAGAAGGTAAAGCTTTCAAAGAAACGGCAATGCCCAAGGTTGGTATGATTGCCAAAAGTGAGGTGCCATGAAAGCTACAACGCAAGCCAAAGCTACAAAGGAAGGCATGAACCAAAACATTGGGGATGTTCTGGTCACCTAACATCCTCCACTTAATGTCTAAGTAACAACATGCACACCATTCTTCTTGGTCACCATGTCTCACATCAAAACATATAAAGAAAAATTGATTAGAATGATATGATTTTATTGAGTATAAAGAATTGGGATGTGTGTGTACAAAATTAAAAAAAACATAAGTCAAACTAGATGAATCTCATAAATCAATCCATGACAGCAACTATCCAAGTTGATCAAGTAAATATGGCAAGCAAGAACAAATCCTATAAACCAATCCATAATAGTAATTGCTTAAGTAGATCAAGTAAACATGGTAGGCGGTAACTTTTGGAGAAAATATTAGGATTCTAACGTAATACACTTCTGCACTACAATGAAAGTTGCATGAATGAATTGAGACGGGGATAGAATATCTAGTGAGACAAAAAAATGTTCGTTGCAAAGGTGATACCACATCAAATCTATAACAAACCAATGAAAATCTTTATATTTCATTGGTTCCCATATATTTCATCAATTTTCATGGATAATACCCCACACTACCATCCTGTATTTCACTCATTTCCGACCGTTGATAGGTTTGTTACAATGGTGATGTGGTATCACTGTTGCAATGAAAATTTACTCTAGTGAGACATGAAAAGTTGATTACTCTAGTGAGACATGAAAAGTTGATTAGTTATATATGTGGGTTTTTGTCATATGTGCAAAATCAAAGAAAATATAAGTCAAACCTGACAAATCTCATAAATCAACCCATGATGGTAGCTGGCCAAGTAAGTGAAAACAAATCCTATAAATCAATCCATAATAGTAATTGCTTAAGCTAATCAAGTAAACATGGTAATGCATCAACTTTTGGGAGAAAACTTTAGGACTCTTAACATAATACACTTCTACACTACGATGAAAGTTGCATGAATAAATTGAGACAGAGATAGAATATCTAGTGAGGCATGAAAAGTTGATTTGTTATATATATGGATTTTTGTCATATATGAAAAATCAAAGGAAACATAAGTCAAACTAGACAAATCTCATAAATCAATTTATGATAGTAGCTGCACAAGTTAATCAAGTAAATACAGCAAATGAGAACAAATCCTATAAATGAATCTATAATAGTAATTACTCAAGTTTAATAAGTAAACATGGTGAGTAGCTTTTGGAGAAAAACTTTAGGATTCTAAAGTAACACACTTCTGCACTACAGCCAAAGTTGCATGAATAAATTGAAAGAAATTTTTGACTTTTGAATGTTGCAGACATGGATAGAATATCATGCAAGACATGAAAAGTTGATTAGTTACGTATATAGGTTTTTGTCTTTTTTTTTTTTCCTTTAAAATCAGATTCTATCTATCATGCTACTTCAAAACTTCCAATACTACCTAAGGTGTGTTTGATTCATAGTCGGAATTGAAATTCAAATCAAAATTGGAACGAATTGAAATTGAAATGGTCATACCCTTCACACATTTGGTCTGTGATCTGAATCGAAATTAAAATGGGATTTGAATATTATGGAAGTATGGAGATTAGGTTTTGAGGGATGGGTACATTCTCAATCTTCTCTATAATCGAAATAAGAATGGGAAGTTGGAATAGGAGTAACTCATTTTCATTCTTATTTTAGAGTCTAACTCTTTTCAACTAAACATACCATTAGTATAATTAAATCTTACATAATAGATGACGCTAAACATTAGGTTACGTGCCAGTTGGTTTTCAATCCTCATAGCTTATCACCTTGCATGTAACTGATTTGTGGATGAGCATGGGAATAATTTTTGAATCTTGACAATTTTCTTCAAAAAAAACTATTTATTGGAATTCATAGGTAAAAAGAAGAGTCAATAGAAGGGACCATAAAGCATTTCAATTGTTACCTCAAGTCAAGAACTCTCCCTTTGATTAGAAAAACCAAGGACCTCTCTCTACCATGAGATATACAGCACAAAATTTTCACCCACGCACACATATAATATATATAACAAAATTAAATTTACAGAGTGTACTCCGACCGGATAAAGTCATCAGGTCTTGGATATTAGTAATCTAGGTTTATTTCCAATTTCTTGGATTTCCCACTCTAGTTTTGGGTTGGGGGGGAGACAAACAAATTTATTGGTCCCAGAATTATACACATCACATATGCAAAACACTAGCATAAATACAATGTTATGGAAAAATATGATCACGCTTATAATTTCACTTCCTTTTCGGTGTGAAGTAAAAGGATGGGCTAATATATACCTAACACTTTCATTTCAAATGAGGACGTCACTAGACCAGTGAGTTACGAATTTTTACACCACAGCATTATCCACAAAAGAGGATTTTTTTTTTTTTTTTGAGAAAAAACAAAAGAGGAAATTAAGATGACACATAAAGGGGGAATTGAGAAAGAAATTAATGAGCAAGCTAACCACCCCCATCCGGTCCAAATAATTCCAATGGGTTTGCATGCATGCATGAACTGCAAACGCTATCAACCTAATCCAAGCCAGAGCAATACCAGCCGGCCAGTGGGATTCTAAAAGGAAGTATCAGGCAAGAGGACACATCTCCCTTGTATCCTTCCATCATTCCGTCCCATCATTCAAAGCCAAGAGAAAAGGCTCTTGTGGGATAGGTTATACTGAGGTGAGGAGGATTGAGGCGGTGGTGGTGGTGTGGAGCCCTTCCATTAATTATTTAAGGGCTTCGAGTAGGCCTTGGTTTCCCTGCAACAAATCTCCCATGCAAAACTAGATGGGTGGAGGGGTCCTCACATGGGAAGGGCGGCCATCCTTGCCAGCTTCTGGTCGCTGTCAACTCGAGCAATGATCATGCATGAGAAGGTTTTGTTGGAATGGGTGGGAAACAGCTTTTTTTTTTTTTTTTTTTTTAGGTATAATTTGACCGAGCATTGAGTCCATTCACCGACCCTCTTAAACATGCTTGTGATGAAAAATATAATACAATATATATACACACACACACACATTCTTGGTCCAGGATCAACTAGCTAGGTTGGCCATTAACTTTATGTTCAGCTAATAAAAAGCTTGGTGATAAGGTCATATCTGCCTTATAAAATTGTGTGGTGAGGTCTCTGCTAAACTTTTTGACATGATATGACAAAAATCTGCATGTCATGATTTACTTCACTATTGTATCGCTTCTCTTACGTGGAGACGTGCTTCGTTGCAGTGTATATCTACTAGTTCGACCTCATCGATTGAGAAGTTTGTGCAAACAATTAAAGAGAATTATTCATCTATCATCAAAAGATTAGAAGCTAAATACTGCATTGATTCTTTTAAAAGCTTCGGCCCAAATTAGTGAGTTTCATCAATCGGTTATCATTACGGGACTATTGGCAGTAGAAAAAATCTATGGCTCTTCTTTTGTCGTATTTACATTCCCTAAATTAATTTATTTTTTTGAGAGCCACCATCCTTTTATTTTTTTGAAGTTAATTTTGATGGCAGCGTGCATAGTTAAGACAATATTGATGGTTCTGATTTTGATATTTACAGTGCAATTAAAATTTTTATTGCAGCCGGAGGGGTTCAAATTTTTGATACTATAATGCCTATGGTAGAATTACGTATTGTATGAGAAGATTTATCATTTACTGTTTACAACTTATACGCTTCGTAAACTTAGATGGAGGGTGATTATATGACAGTTGTTAAATGACTTTCTGATCCATAATTTGAAGATAATAGGAGGCATCCATTATTATAGGATTGTTGGAAGATGTTGAGCTCTATATCTACTATTGAAATTTCACATGTATATCAGAAAGCTAATAGTACTGCTGATTAGATAGCCTCCTTCGTTATTGAGCATTCTGAATCAATATTATAAGAGTTATTACGGTTGATTTATTTTTTCAATTTTTAGATATTTTATTTTTTAATTTTTGGAGATGTATTTACTCACATTTTAACTAATATAATATATTTATTTTATTAAATAAATAAATAAATAAATAAATAAAGCAAGGAGTGGCACTACAGAATGCTATACCACTGTAGATTGTTACCGAGAGATGAATGATCATCGAACAAGACGGTCTATGACTGTATGCCATGGTATACAAGTCATGCATTGTGTGGTGATCATCAACGAATTCACAGCATTTTATGGTACGTCGATTGCACTGCAGCGGATTCCGGTTGAGATGAATTTTGGTAAAGAGGAGACTTGAATCCGAATCGTTAACGCCGGTTCTCCATACTAAACATTTGCAGATCAGGATTCTACCATAAAGTACTTCATTAAAAATATAGATAATCTATGAGGAAATATATGAACGTTTATATCGAAATAGTGCCATCAAATCCTCCTCCTACTTGGTTCTCAATAATGCCACCAGCCCCATATATAACTCCATGATGCAACATACTTAAAGCCAGCATCCCCTATCTAAAACCATCATCTCATGTCATACCCCAACCAATGACCATCAAAGGGTGCATGTGATTCTTGTCTAGCTATTGCTTCACAAGCCAAGGTCTAAGTGGGATACTCAACCATAACACGTGGATCAACATGCGTTAGTCTAGTCAAAGACCTTCTGGATCCAACTAATAAACAAATCCAGATTGAAGTCCTCACTTGTGAATAAGCTCCCAATCAAATGTCAGTCTGGCAACGAACCAGTCAAAGGCAAAATCTTAAATCCTCAATAGTGGCACAAAACAATTCATATCAAAAAAAAAAAAAAAATGTCACAGAACAATTTGGTCAAATATTTCTACTGGTCCCCGTTAGTCCACGTAGGTACCCAAGCAGTTAACATCACGTAAGACTTTATTGCTACGTTTACTGATTGATACACGCGTGCGATGCTGGTGCTATGGCGGGGTCCAAATCCAACAAATATCCCCGTCGGCCCACCCAAAAATATCTCATGGAGCAATGCTTTCCTTTTCGCCACTTCTTTTATATTAACGTGCATCTCGATGTGAAAACCTAAGGATATTACTGGGGCGGAAGTTCTCTTGATAATGATGTCTGTATGTTTTATAATTTTAAAAATAGAAATTAAGAAAATTGCATTGCGTGTACGAAGAGTTGAAGCCGACCATCTACCTCCACCTTTTTCTCAAGTCTTTTTTTATTTATCTATGAGGTTTTCCTCCTTCATTTGTCCATTGAATTTTTGGTTCAAATGTAATGACCGGATTATTTCTAAAATTTAAAAAATTTTATGTTTGTCTAAATAAATTAATATATAATTTTAAAAATATAATATTCATCGACATATAATATATGATCAAATAATATATATCATATATATTAATTATCCAATAATTCAATACGTATATTTAGATAAATCAGTACATAATTTTTAAAATATTGTATTTACTGATACTAGGACCATGTGATACATATTTATAAGTTTTTTAAATTTTAATACATAATATAATTTTTTTTGATTTATATCCAACAATAATTTAATATATATTTTAAGATAAATTGATATATAATTTTTAAAATATAGACTAAATGATATATATCTAGCTAATCAGTTATATGGTAACCCAATACACATCTCAAGGAGGAGGAAAGTTTTAAAAATTGATAAAGAAAAATCTTACGAAGAAGAGGATACATGTGAATTTTTTATTTTTATTTTATTTTATTTAAATAATCAGACAGTCATTAATAATAACAGTTTTGTTTTAATATTTTTTTTGGATTTCTATAATAACATGGAGGATATGATAAAAATTAAGTCAGTGATTTTTTTTAGTACGTTCGTCACGCTTTGATTTGAAGTTTGAAAAAAAATATATATATATATATATATATATATATATATATTTTTGATTAAAAACTTAATGAAAGAAAAGAAAGTTATTTCTTCACTTCTTGATTGAAAGCGAAGAAAAAAAATGTTATAATTTTTTTTACTATTATATTATTAAAATAAATTTAATAAATTTAAAAAATAATTAAAAAATATTTTATTTTTTATTTTTTTTATTTTTATTAATTTTTTTCATCAACAAGAGTTCAATCGCATGGGAGGTTTGAAATAAATTTTTTGATTGAAATTTAATATTAATATTAATTTTTATTATTAAAAAATATGATAAAAATTATAAAAATTTAACTGATTTTCAATTTTTATTTCTTCAATTTTATTCTATTTAAAAAAATAAAAATTATATATTAAAAAGTTTATATTCTCTTTATTTTTTTATTTTTAAAAAATTAATATTTTTTCTCCCATTTCTCCTTTGCTTTCCCATTTTTTCCTTCCAGCCAAGGCGTCAGGCTTTTTTTTGTTCAAACTGATCCAATGCAGAGAAAAGGAGGGATACGGGATAGGGTTTCTTGAACAAACCGTTGATTTCGGTCAAAGCGTGAGAACGTTAGAGAGAGAAGGATTCTCACAACTTTATTCCCAATCTCCCCCTCCTTCTCTTCCTTAAATACTCCTTCCATCCCTGCTCTCTTGGGGCGTGGTGGTGGAGCCCAGAGCTGCCCCTCTGCCTCGCTGGCCTTGGTCTCTCCATTGTTGGTTTTTTATGGGCTTTTGTCTCCCAACGCGCAGAGTGAGGCAGACAGAGAGATAGAGAGAGAGAAGCGTCGTCGCGTCGCCCAAATCGGGTGAAGGAAACCTAGACGGAACCCCAAACCCTTTCCCGTCTCTTGCGTCGTCGCCAGATCTGAGGCCGCTCTTCTACCGGAGCGATCGATTGGGGGGGTTATTGGAGCCGATATCAGGCCAAAGGTGGGTTTTTTCCTGTTCTTTGTGTCTAATTTGTCGGATTTTGGGTTTTCATGGTGGATTTCTTCATCGCTTCTTGCAATCATGGAGAGGAGGGTTTTGTTTGAGTTTTTATTCCAAAGCTGAGAGCTTGGGATTGTTTGAATTGTCGGACAGATGCGTTCATTAGGTGAAGATTCGGGAGATCGCATGGCTTTTTGGGGCGCTTTCCGATCGGCGGTTTTTTTTGGGGTTTTCGCATCGGTGGATGAGAAGGGAAGTGCGTTTGTGATGTTGTGTCTCGGTTCCATCTGATTTGAAGCTGCGGAGTGGAAAGGCCTTTTACGGAGAAGAGGGAGAGATGGCCCTTGGTTTCCCCCTCAGGACTTGGATTCGCATTCGAGGTAAACGAGAGAAGTATAAATATTGAGTCTCGTGTCGTGGATTTTTGTGATCTATTATATGTCCGGTTGCATGGGATTCATCCCTTGTGGACCAGTGAATGAAACAGGACAAAGAGTGCGATTTTACCCAGTCTCCATTAAGGGGAAAAAAAAAATTGAACTTCAAATCAATGATCGCAAGTTGGAATTGTTTTGTTGTTTTTCTCTGGAAGCTGTCTTCAACAGTATTTTAAGCTGCTTCAGTTGTTTTTGTTGTTGTTGCTCATAATTATATCGTATGTAATTGATGATGTGATTTGTTTACTATATTTCGACACAGATTAGGGAAAAAAAGGGAGCTTGGGGTCTTTGTATTTCGGATATCATCATTTGGTTTTGAGAGAGATGTCGAGAACTCAGAGGCAGGCCTGGGTGAGATGAGGGATGATAGCGGAGTTGGTGAACTTTCTGAAGGCCTGCTGGCGGCCGTCGGCAGATCGGCATGTCCATACAGGCTCTGACACAGTTGGCCGGCAGGATGGGCTTCTCTGGTACAAGGATAGTGGGCAACACATGAATGGAGAATTCTCCATGGCCGTGGTCCAAGCAAACAGCTTGCTTGAGGACCAGAGCCAGATCGAGTCCGGCCCATTGAGCTCACTCGAGTCCGGTCCATATGGGACCTTTGTTGGGATCTATGATGGTCATGGTGGTCCAGAAACATCCCGTTATATCAATGATCATCTTTTTCACCATCTTAAGAGTAAGTACTGAACCAGAATTCCATGCTTAGCCCTTGTAAGCTTCGCTTTTGAAACTTGATCGGTCTTTTTCTGTGTTTATCATGAAATAGCTACTGAATTCGTTGTATTGCATATTTGGATGACCCTTGTGTTGTAAAAGGAAGACTCAATTATTTTGCTAGTATTTAATACTGCTGGTTAATTCTCTTGTTGTATGATACAAGTCCAAAGACCTTTATATATGCTTATGGTGCAAAGCTTATTTCATCAATTGAATGAGTTTTATTTTCTTTATTTTGCATACCATCTTTGTCCTATAACCATGGAGTTTTAGTTTGTAATGGTGTTTACTTTTCCATCGGCTTATCACCTCTCTTGAACTTAATTATATCTCCTATCTTGACCAAATATGTAGACTATGATCATTAGGAGGTGCCAGTTGCAGAGTTGATGAAGTCGTTGGGGTTGGTACGAGCAGCCTGGGTTCGAGTCTTGCCTTTGCCCTAATAAAATGCGGGGCTCTATGTCTGCCTCTCCTCAAGTTCAAAGAGGGAAAAAAAAAGCAAAAAAGAAAACATTATGATCATCAATTTTATTCGAGTGGATTTTTGTATTGTACTTGATCCTTCTGGTTTTTGAAACTTATCTGAGCAGCAGCAAATCTTCTTCTCACACCATTTCACATCTTCGGTAATATCTGGATATATGTTATAAACATGGAGTTGACTAATTCCTCATCATATCTCAATTTTCTTCATGCTTGCATTAGGTCAAAATTTGTGGTACATGCGACTTTTCTGCTCGAAGTGAATTCCAAATTGCACATGCATTCCTGTTGCTTGATCACCAACTATTAATGTTAAATATGTCTTTTCAATTATAGTAAGAGTTGTTTTGATTTATACCTTATGTGACAATAGAGCCTTTGCCTGGCAGGGTTTACATCTGAGCAGCAGTCAATATCAGCTGATGTAATAAAGAAGGCATATCAGGCAACAGAAGAGGGTTTTATCTCTCTAGTCACCAAGCAATGGCCTATGAAACCTCAAATTGCTGCTGTTGGCTCATGCTGTCTGGTTGGTGTTATATGTGGTGGTATGCTATATATAGCCAACCTTGGAGATTCTCGTGTGGTTTTAGGGAGACTTGTCAAAGCAACTGGAGAGGTTTTGGCTGTCCAGTTGTCAACAGAGCACAATGCAGGTATTGAATCTGTGAGACAAGAGTTGCAGTCATTGCACCCAGACGACTCACAAATAGTTGTTTTGAAGCATAACGTTTGGCGTGTGAAGGGCCTCATCCAGGTGCATATCATGTGAATGCCTCTCGTACATTATATGTAATATACAATACCTAAACAAATAATCTTATTGTAAAAATGCTTTGGCCAGTTATTTTTATCTGGTTTTCTTTTATATGCAGGCTTATCAGAATCTTTAGAATTATACATGCAATTTCTCTTGAGATAGTTTTTCAAAACCTCTGACCTGCTTTAAAATTTCATGTAACCACAGCATCGCAGCACAAATGCCCTTTTAAAGGATTTGCTACTTGCCATGTACAAAGCATCATGTAGGTTAATAATGATTGACATTTATTGCTACTTTTGGGCTTCAACTTATTTCACTTCTTTTAGAGTTTTCCCAAATGAGTAGTTTTTTAATTTTAATAACACTAAAGAAGACTGACAATTTTTATATTATGGAAGATTAAAGAAATTCAACATGTTGTGCTGCCAAATTAAGGTTAAGAATATGTATAGTCCCACACTCATTCAGCAGTCTATAAAGTCTAATCCAACCATTGCTTGTCAATCACTCAATATTAATTGGAACATATAGTGCCATGCCCACACGGCAACTGTATTTTTTTTAATCTTTTCTAGCTACATGCTAATCCAGTTTCTTCATATCATTCTTGTTGTAAAAATTGTTTGTCTATACATGTATGCATATGTGTGTGTGTGTGCATATGATGTGACTTTATAGGTGCAACTATTTTTCAGTGTTTTCAATATCCGATGATACATTTATTTCACCTATTGATACTGGGTGGTTTATAACTTGTTTACTGCCTTTATGAGCATTTTGCTTAGACCTGCTTCACCTAGACTACCTTGTAGTTTTGTTTGAGTTGAGGGTGTCATCTAGGACGTCTAAGGATGGCAGTGCAGTAACAGTTGTATTAACTTGCATGTCATATATATTTTAGCAGATTCTGAGCAACATTTATGCTCCTGGATAGATATTTCTTTTCTTAATGTCTGTTTGGAGAGGATGATTTTACACTTGAAAGCAGGTTGTGATGGTTAAAGTTTCATTATCTTCAAAGGTAATTTTGATTGCTTCCTGTCCATTAGCTTACACTATGTTTCCATAATCACTGATAGGAGTTCAAATTTTCCAGCTGTAGATCCTTTCCAAAGTATTCAAATATTAAACAGTTTATCGTCTCATAAAAATGAGAGAAGCTAGGCATAATTGTTCATCCCCCCCTTAAAACATTTGAAATGGTCAAGATTAATAGTGCGTGGTATTAAATCCTTTGGATGATGTGCTTAAGATTTACATTAAGCTAAAGAATTCTTGATATTGGCGATATTTTTAGATTGCCCTGAATTGGTTTTGGTTGCGGCTTCTTTTTGAAGGATCATAGAGTGGTTTGTGGCATCACATCTGTTTGGAGGAAATAAAGGAAAAATTAAAACTGCGATGCCTTTTTTCGCTTATTCTTGACGCAGATTTCCCTCCCTTCCACCCACTCCTCTCCCTCCAATTACTAATAAACAGGATCCGGATTTCCCAGACTGATTATTTATTCTTAATAAGTTACTAGACATGTCATTTCTCCAACTGTTTAGTTGCCTTTTTCTCCTTAGGTTTTGCAAGTATTGTGGTTCATCCATAATACACTGATATTTAATAAAAATTGTTTCATACGATGTGCTCTAGTCCTACACCATCTGAAGAGTCTTTTTTTCCCTTCTGGATTCTATCATGATGCATGATTATGTGTATTTTCATTGGAACTACATCTTCTACTAGTTTCAGTACTTCCTACTAGTTTCAGTTCAGTGTTTTCAAGTCTGCACCTGTTGAAGATGAATTCATTTTGAAGCAAAACATCTAGCTCATGCCAAATAAGCTAATTTTTTTTTTTAATGTTGTGACTAAGTTTTCGCTACTGAACAGAAATGCACAATGGAATTTCTGCTTCCTGCAGTAGGCTAATTTTGAGTTATAACTTCATGCAATAACTTCATGTACTGCCTCCAATAAAACATATCTTCTAAAAGTGCCAACAATTAGTGCGGGGCATCCAATTTTTGTTCTTTTTTTTTCCCTCTGAACTCAGGGCTGCAATATCCTTATGATCCATCGTGTCCATCTTATTCTTCTATTTATGGCCATCATCTGTTATTCCTAACTTTTTTCTCATCCTACCTCATTGGTCTGCAGTCAAGGATTATTGAAGATATCTAAAGGACATGAACATTTACGTGCCTTTCCTTATATAGATGACTTAATTTGAGTTATATCTTAGTAACTAACTTATTTAGGCTCTTGTAATCTATCTTGCTTGATGTGTCTATTAAAAAGTGAGGTAAATTTGTATGGAAGAGTTCAGATAAATTATTTAAGGACCTAAACTAACCTACATGAAAGTTAAATTAAAGAATTTTAAAGCTATTTTTTCTCTAAATACGCCCTTAATTGTTTAAATGGAAAGGGGGATTCTTAAATTTCTCCCCAGATAATTGGGATAAAACTTGCCATATATAACTTGATTCTTAAAGGGCCTTTTTTTAAAAAAAAATAATTAGATACCTATATGTTCTTTGCATCTTTGATTATAAGGGTCAATTATCATATAAGTCTATATTGATCATATCTAGGGTTTGTTGTGAATCCTATGATCGATATTTCTATCAACAACTACCACAACTATTACAGGTTTGTTATGAATCTCTCTCATCACATTAAACTATCAGGATTTATAGCCTCTGATATGCCAGCCTTTCCAAATGTTCTCACAACTTATTTATGTTTTCTGAGGTTATAACCTCTTGTCTACTCTGTCACCCAAATCTTAATTGATGTCTTCGTTGGCCCTTAAAATCTTCATTCCTCATGTGTGGGGGTCCTAGAACCAGAATTAAAATTTGTATAATTTGTAGTCTTTTGATAATTATAATTTTGGGCAGTCTAGTGTTGTGGGTTCTGATTCATATGTTGTGACATCTTTCCTTATATGATGCGCAAGACAAAGATTGGTCATTATTGTTGGATAAACCAATTTCAAGCATACATTTGCATAAAGAAGTACTTTGTCCACTTATGGTTTTTTTGATACTTTGCCAGGTATGTTGAAGAAAATCAATTTGTTTTTTAACTCTCTTGGTTGTATTCATACTAGACTTGTATGAGTGCTCTGGCTTATCAAAAGAAAAAAAAATCAAGAGGATGATTACTGTTGGAGATAATATAAGAAAGCATTCTGATGCATGGACAAAAAACTTTAGCCAAACATAGGATGGGCTGAATACTTTGAAGCACAAAGGTTTGAAAGTATCTTTTGATTTATTGCTATGTAATTACTTGCTCAAGGGTACCAAAATGGTAGCGCAAATGGACAAATTCAATAAGACTGCAAGCCCATAATCGAAGCACATGATGTTGATCTTACCTCTAACTAGGTTCCTGGAGCATGTTTTGGCCTGTTGCAGCCCGATAGATACAAATTCAAAATTTTTCCACACGAAGTTGATAAACTGTAAACTTGTAGTAGGGTTGTGCTTTTTGGGCAGCAATCCAGTCACCAGTGATAGAGAGCAATCATGGACTTTGCAAGAGATAAGGAGCATTTGCTTTCTAAATGCCACGTTTAATTCTCAAGTTTTTGAAGAATAGGGCTCATTAAGGTTTGCCAAATTGGTACCGAAGGGCATACCAATCAGTGACCGATTCAGCAGGGAATGAGTCCATTTCTGGGGCATACTAAAAATAGGGAGGGGGAAGAAAGAGAGAGGGAGAGGGAGGGCCGAGGGTTAAATCTCAACCCTAACCCTAGTGGAGCAAGAGAGAGGGAGGGAGGGAGGAAGGAACGTGGAGGGTTGAGGGAAACCCAAGAAATAGGGGGAATGATTATCGGCGACACGGGGGGGGGGGGGTTGGTTTGTTAACCGAACCAGTTCTTAATTGAATGAGAGGGGGGTTTAATCAAACGATCGGCCTCTATACTAAGCCAATAGGGCAAACCATCCTAGCTCTCTATTGGTTCAGTTAGTTACACCCCGAATCCGGCAGTGCCCGGTTCGGATGGTACAACCAACCTACCTTTGGGCTCATTCTGTGTATAATATTCACATGAATGAATGCAGCTACCAATTGTGTGCTGACATTTCAATTTTGGAAAGCACGGTGTCCTTGTCATTATTATGGGGGTGGGGGGCTTTTTATCGAGCTAGAGGGTGGTTTTTAAAACTGAACTGGGCCTTAGTTGAACAAGGGGAGAGTTTAATTGAACGGTTGGCCTTTGTTCCGAGTTGACAAGGCAGACCATCAGAATTCCCCATCGATTTGGTTGGGTACATTCCGAACTGGCTGTTCGAGATGGTACGGCACGGCCAACCGCAGGGGTCACTCTTGGCTCAATATTCACATGAATGAATGGAACTTTCACTTTTATGCTATCATTTCAATTTTTGAAAGTGTGATGATGATTCCTTATCATTATGGTGGCTGAGAATTTTGTAATGGAAGAAAAAGCAGATCTTCACCATTTCCATTTCTTCTTGTCTTCTTTGTTAGGAGAGACTAGGAAGCCTGAAAAGCCAAGCAAGTGGGGCCAGTCTCTTTATCACTGCTATACTTATTTTTAATATCCCCAAACATATCTAGTATTTTTCATGTACCTGTAGTTTGATACCTTTGTTACTTGTCATGTAGAGCTCAGAGAAAACTTAACCTGGGGCCAAGCATCAATGTCCAATGAAAAGGTAACCTTACCACCATCTCCCACCTTAAATTCACCCCAATATTGTAAACGCTGATTCATCTCCTGTTTCCAAGAAAATGAAAGTGAGTTGATTGTCACCCATCACTATGCAATACTTTGCTCTTGTTCGCTATTTCTTCAAACTTTTTTTCATCAGCCATTTACCACAGCTATTCCTCATTGGGAAGGATCCTTTTCTCAAACTGTTTGAATTCCCATCCAATCCTTTCTTCAGTTTTTAAGGCTCCTCCTCGATGATAAGTTGCATAGTTTTTTCCTTGTTCATCCATGATAACTTACAAACCATCCCACCTTGCAACTACCATGGGAGCATGTAAATAGGGAAGAAAATGCAGTTGTAGGTTTCTGAAAAGCTCAAGAAACCTTGTTCCACCATCTAGAGGAAAATGATTGCCCTTGCAACTAACTAATACGTTTCACTGTAATATGCAAGCTTCTTATTCCTGAAAAGGATGGTAGGCTGTTCCATAAAGCACTGAGATGACAGGTATTGTAGATTTGTATATAAACCAAAGTTGCAAACGCAAATAATATAACAGATACAGGGAAAAATGTTATGCGTCATTTTATGCCTACTATGGGGAAAAAAAGAGAAATTCCCGTAATGTATTATAATTTATGAAAAATGAAGTGTTAGATAGTTCCATGCTTAATACATCATACACAAACTGTGTATTGGATGTCTATACCAATTTCTTGTGTTGTCAGACATCCATCGTACCATTTATGTGTACCTTTTTGATACAACATGTACAAACAAACATGTGCAGCGGATGTGTATACCAATTTCCTTTGGTGTCCAGACATCTGTCATACCATTTATGCTGGCTATAATTTGGCATGTACCATGCATGTGTCTATGATAGGAAAGAGGTAGGTATCTGTATGATTTCAGTCTGAATCTATTGCTTTCCCAACTAGCTGCACCTATTTGTTGTTGAAATGTCCCTGCTATTCTTATTCTTTATTTTTTCAATTCAAATAAAGGATGCATGGGGAGTGATTCCTGAGGAAAACATATGAGAAGCAAACCCTGCGTTATTTCCTGTTAAAATACATGTGTCTACTTACATATGAGAAATAGGTGAGACGAGAGATGCTTGTGCTTGGGATATGTATAAAAGGTCAGGACAATGTCCAATTCCAGGCATGGTTGCATCCAAACCTTTTTCAGTATATTGATATGCAAATATGTTTATATTAGTTACTGATAACGTTTTCTTGTTTTGTAAGTTTCTGTTAATATAGTTCTGGTTTGAGTTTGAGCTCTTACAACAGCTTGTAGTCAGGGGTTTTGCCACTGTTTGCTATTGGAACCAAATCCAACATACCTTTCAGAACCCATTAATAATACAATACAAATGCCACTGTCTTTAATGCTCTGGTTATCCCCACTTGGTGAACGATCCATCTGAATTTTGTGCTGCAGTGTCATTCATTTGGGTATTTTGAGAACTCATTTGAAATTATTAAGCAGACAAGCCATGCCAACTGCTTTCTCACTAAATACCTTCTCTCTTCCCGGATGTATTCTTTTTTATTTTTCCCCATCACACATATACGTCCTTGGAAGTAAATATTCGATGTATCTTTGTCGAGAAGAATGTTATATGATATCACACCAGCCATCCATGAAAACTGTAGCTTGATGTTCATTATGATGGAACTATGGTTGGCAGGTGGCTTGATTTAAGTTCCATTTTCTCTTTCCATCCTGCAATAAATTTATTAAATTATTGCTAAAGAGTTTACAACCGTGTTGCAGGTTACCAGGTCAATTGGTGATGTATACCTAAAAAAGGCGGAGTTTAACCGAGAACCTTTGTATGCAAAATTTCGCCTCCGTGAACCTTTCAAAAGACCAATACTTAGTTCAGAACCATCAATTTCTGTGCAGCCATTGCAACCTCAAGACCAGTTTCTCATATTTGCATCTGATGGACTCTGGGAGCACCTTAGCAACCAAGAGGCAGTTGACATTGTTCATAACAATCCCCACAGTGTAAGTTTTCTTTGTAGATTTTGGGTTTTCAACTAGAAAAATATTAATTTGTAGGTATAGATGAAGTTGGCTCAAACTATGTGCTGCTGTATTTTGTGGACTTGATTTCAGTGAGGCCCTAGTGGAACTATATTAATCTACTGAATAATAATAGGATTAATGTCTTTGATTTCTTGTGCAGTGTATCTTTGTTCCTTTTCCGGAAAGACATAGTCCAACATACAGGCATCCTTTTCATAGTAAAAAAAAATAGTATTACTTGAACTGTCTTTTCAGTAAACCATAGGATTTAAGTCTGGGGTATTATTTGATTATTGCAAGGAGGGCTGAATGAAAATTTTGTTAGTTTGGATAAGACCCACCATGCTGTATGGCTAGGATTATTGTTCGATCGCCGGCACATATTCATGTAAAATTAGAATTGCAGAGATGGAAATTCTGCTCGAGTGTATCTCGCAACTTGGAAGGAAGGTATCAGCCGATCACCAAATGAAGCTCGGGATTTTACACTAGAGAAAGATTACTGCTTGGGCTGGCATGAACATGTTAAGAAGAAAAACAAAAAACATGGAGATTGGAAATGTCTCAGGGAAAGATTGTGTCCACTGTGGATTTAATTCAAAACAGGGATGACAAAAACAAGACCAAATATGTGGGACGAGGACTGTCGGTTATGGGTTTACCATATTGGGTATTCTGTCCATGGACTTTGATTCTAGAGATAGGATGAAGGATTCATTGGTGGTGAGGGGATGGTTTTTGAGTGTGTGCAAGGACTTATTTTAAGATCTTGAATGATATGATACCAGGAACGGAAACCTTTCATCCTTGAACACAATTTTAAGGACAGGACATGAAAAATATGTTTGTAATGGGATACTTACTGCATTTTTGGCTAATCATGAATCCATGGGCCCTTGCAACAACAATGATGGAAAGAATTTTAGCATATGACTGCTTGATTAAGAGAGTTGGATGTGAATTAAAGTCGAGTACTATGCCCTAGACATTTTCTTTTTCTCATACCTTCTAGTTTTGCATTAAGTTGTCATTGCTACATCAAAAATTCTCGTGCCCTTCTTCTGTCTGAAAGCATCAATATGTGTTCTTTGGGGTGGAAATGAGTGACGAGTGATTGCATTATCCAAGACCCGGATTGTAAGCTGTAGAGACAACTTGAAATACAGAGGATGAATTTTTGTCCAGTGATTTCGTTTATATAGGTTGAGATGCTGTAATGCTTTTCTTCTCAAGCTACAATGGTTGCTAGTGGAATGGTTGTTTTTAAGACAATTCTACTGACTGCGCTCTGTAAACATATGAATCACTTGTCTCCTATGAATTCCTGCAGGGAAGTGCTCGGAGGCTCGTGAAAGCTGCACTTCAAGAAGCAGCCAAGAAAAGAGAGATGAGGTACTCCGATCTCAAGAAGATTGATCGTGGGGTCCGTCGGCATTTCCATGATGATATAACTGTCGTTGTTGTGTTCCTTGATTCAAATCTTGTAAGCAGAGCCAGCTCACACAGGGGACCGACACTTTCTGTAAGAGGAGGGGGGATCAATCTGCCAGCAAATTCTCTTGCACCTTGCGCAACACCCACAGAGCTTGGTGTTCCCTGATTAAGCCACAGCTCAGCTCATCTTTCTCAGTTCTGTACTAAATTAAACACCCATAATGACTCCCATGATCATGCCCTCATTGTTGTAAAAATAGGGAGATAGAGCATGTTGGTATCTGTAATCTGTTATACTGTAACATTTATATGCAGAGAATAGTTCCTTATGCGTATGCTTCATATGAACTCGGTTAGTTTCTTTCTTTTAGTCTGAGAAGCAGGGAAAGGAGATTCAAGGCCGAGGATTTGCTAGGATTCTTCGTTTAAAATCCCTTTTATTTTCTTCTTTCCTCACATTTGGTATGTAAATTCCAAGGAACACCAACTGTTGCAATTTTATTTCTTTGTTTATGGTTGCCTGTTTCGTTTATTAGTAATTTTGTGAATTTCTTGCTGCTTAGCTGTGAATATTAATTGGTGGTAGGCGAAATGCAGTATTCTGTGGAGGTCTGGGATGAGGCCTCCAGATCCAAGATTTCTGAGGAACGCTCGACTGGTGACTGACAGGGGTGGTAAGTGTTTAAAGTAATGAATAGGGGGGAAGTAAGGCTGAGCATGTCGTCAGGAGGATTTAGCAAGAACAGCCATTTCAGATTTTTTTTTTTCGTCCTTCTGTAAATTCTTGTTTTTAGGTTTTTGGCAGAAATGGTCTAATTTTAAAATTTTTCGAGGCCCGGATGGGAATGCATATGCTCCAAGCATTTGTTTAATTATAGTTGAATAACTACTTTTTTTTACAGAAAAATGCGCGTATGTTGGTGATGACTGCATGTTTGTTGAGTGTTGAATGCATATCATGTACCTGTCTGAAGGTATCAAAACTTGGCAGTTTCTCTTGAAAAAAAAAAAAAAAAAATCCAAATATGCAACAAGTGGTCATTAGGTGATCATTTCTGAAAAATTTCCCATTAATAGTGTCCATTACTTATCAACTGTATTTAGCATGCCAGTGGTAACCTAATATAATTCTTTTCATCTGCAAAATTATGATCGAAATCGATCTTTTCAAAAATAAATTCTAGCAAGTAGGCTGGAGATATATAATATTCCTGTTCTTTATTATCAGGGAATTCTAAATCTAAAGAACCCATCATCTTGACCATCAAAACTGTAGAAAAACTAATCACTATTCATTATCACACTACACTGAATTATGAGGATTGTTGTATAAAAATGTCATAAACCTGCAACTCATGTTACAAGAGGTGTTGACTACTGGTAAATGAGTTGAATATTTGATTTATTTACTTTTTTTTGAGGAATCGTAAAACGTTTATGACTATGAAGAAGAGAATGATATAAAATCCGGAGATGGATGCATAGCTATGTCTGCACTAGACTGCACTTGATGGCTAGAGAGTGAAGCTTTGTCTCACCTTTCCAAGGGCACGAGCCGCAGAACACGTTCACACAACCCCATGTGTTCCGGAGATAAAGAAGACGATGTCTCGATTCTCCCAGAAAACCATTTAACTCCTGTTTTCCCCTTGACCACCAGCTGCTGCGCAAATTTCCATGCAAAAAATTAAGCGAGGGAGAGATACCGGTGGTACTCTAGCGGACAGAGAGAAAGCTGATGTTTCCATCCATTCCGCACGGACCCCACCAGCTCAGCTGCTGCCGCTACCGACTGCACGCTTAAATTGCAAGCGGCATCACTTTAATTTTTATTTTTTTTAAAAAACAAATTTATTTTTTTAAAAAAATAAAATTTAAAGTTTGCCTAATAGTTATTTAAATTCTGATTATTAAAATTAGAATCTAATATCTTGTTTGGAGCAGAATCGAAATTAGAATGAAATATGAATATAAAAAAAAAATTCATATCAAAATTTGAAAGACTAAGATATTTTTATATTTTTTTAAAATTAATAAAAAAATAATTTTTTTTAATTAAATAATTGAATAAAAATTATTTATTTTTATTTCACGATTTAAATCCTTCGAACGAAACATACCTTTGATTTAGGCCTCCACTTTACCCCAAATCCATATGTGGATTAATGACCTATCATCTTTCTAACAAAATATATTTTAAAAATAAATAAAAAAAATTAATTACGGCAATCACATGCATTGCATGTCTCACGATATATCTAATGCAGTGGCAATAGATGCAACCATGATGATGATAGATTGATAGTCCCTGGAGACAATCAAACATTGTGCTTTTCCTTATCATCAAAATGATAGATTTCTAGAGAGAGATCACCATTCCGGACACATGAAAGAGATTGGTCACAAGGGCACCACCTGTGCCTGTTAAAAAACCGAGGGCACTTGGACCGATGGTCGCCAACTTTTCCCCTGTGCGGTGCGACAAATGGCCGAGTGATCTCCATCAACGGTCCATAGGCTGTGCAGCAGATTCCTCGTGGAGCCACCACGCAAAAGGGTGGTGTCCTCGGCCTAATTGGCTAATGAGGACAATGGGCGATCATGACCTGCCCATATCTGCAGACCATCATGGTTCCCTAATTCCCTCAGACAAAAATCTATCTATTATTTTATATTATTCTTAGGAGATGATTACCCATAAGCACCATTTGCAAGGAAAATGATACATTATTTACACCCCTCTATTTTGCATGATTGCAACTTGCATGTAGGATTTAATATAGCCTCCTTTAAAAAAAAAAAAAAAAAACTTTGTTTGCTAACCAGTTCCATAATAATAAAAAAGGAAAAATATGCTAACCTGACGATAATATTTGATTTTTCATTAAAGAAATAGGGTTCAGCACATACCAAATTTTGTGCAACTTATCTATTGCTTAACTTTTTTTTTAATAAAAAAGTTAATATAGATTAAGATAAGCCATAAATGAAAGGTTGATATATAGTTATAAAACAAAAAAGATTTAGAAAACAGAAGAGTTTATTGAGATACTAAGAAAACTCATCAAAAAATCAGTGTAAGATTTTCCTACTTATTTATTGTTTATGTTTTCTCGTATCATCTCTTTTTTATTTTTTGATTTTAATTCAATTAATTTTAAAGTATTTTTTTTAATAAGCTATAAAATTATATACAAAAGTTAATTGCTTTTCACTTATCATGACCATACGATACTAGAGACATCTTTAATGCACTTCATTCATATTCACAAGCAATTAAAAAACCACCTCATTATATTTCATTAGTATAAGATACTAATTATTATATGTTTGATTAGTTAGCTTCCATCTATATATATAAGCAAATATAATTTACATAAAAAAAATAATATGCTATTTCTTTATAAACACAGGAAATAATGCAGCTAGCATTATATAACAAATTTATTACCATAAGATATTGAATTACTATCCCGATAATACTATCTTTTTATTCTACCAATATTATTTAATTACTTATTTATTATTATACAACTTTGTTGTATTAATAACTAAGATGCATCTCAAAATCAGTTAAATTGTTCAGTCATTGAAAATTAAAATCATCAGCATTATCTTCTTCTTTTTTTTGCATCACTAACACAAAATCTAATTAGGATTTATCAAAAATTTATATAGTAAATATTAAATATATATGTAGTGACGTTGGAAAGATGATGTAGGTATTGATTTATGTTCGAAAATCATACTTTATTTGATCAAAAATATTGTATCATGTATGGGATTTTTTTTTTTTTTGGGTGAAAGTATCTCATGGGGGAGTTGCTAGTACTTACAAGCTGGCCTTGCGCCTTCCTCGTGCTACAACCATACGTGTCATGGGCCGGTCACATGGTTGATAACATAAAGTATGAATGACATCATGAGTCACGCACATAGAAGAGAGTTGGTAACCGTATCTTTAGTAGCTCTCGCTGCACCATTGTTTCTGGCGAGGTCCGTCCTTGATTAAAAGCTAAACTTTATTGTAAGTAGTACACTAATTGGAACGTAGGTTCCCACTTCTTTACAATTTCCACTTTACAAACTCCTCTGCATCGAAACCAAACAGGAAAATTTAACTCCACAACCAACCAAAACCCGCCACGTAAAGTAACTGACAAAAAAAGACATTCTCTCTCTCCTTTCAGGTTTGACTTTGACCCATGTTCTCTCTCTACCTCTCTCTCCCCCAAACCCCACAAACACATTCCTTCCTTTCCCTCCCTTGCCACACTCCACATTCCACTCCCCTAAACCCTCCTCTAAAGCCTCAGCACCCAAAAAGCTCCTCCTCTGTTTTTTCTATAAAAAAAAAAAAAAAAATCTCCTTTCTTCCATCTGTAAAGCAGCCCAGAGCGGAGAATGGGAGGCTGCGCCGCCTCCAGGTTCGCCGGCAGCGGCGGCGACGAGGACGACCCCGTCGCCCTCTGCCGCGATCGGAAGCGCCTCCTTAAGGCAGCGGTCGACCGCCGGTATGCCCTCGCCACAGCCCACTCTAACTACATCCACTCTCTCCACGCCGTCGCCGCCGCCATCGGCCTCTTCGTCGCCCGCCATTCCTCCCCTGCCCCCATCCTCATTACCCTCCCCTCCGCCGCACCCTCCCCCTCCCCGCCCTCCTCCCCCTCCGCCTTCTTCCGCCACACGCCGGCGGAGGCTAAGACGGAGGCTTTCACCCTCCGACCGTCGGTCTCCTCCCCACTCTCCTCCTCCCCGTCGGACTCGAGCTCCGGAAACGAGGGAGGGGAAGAGGAGGGGAACAGTGGAAAGGATGCGGGGTGCGGGTACTTCTACGCGGGGACGCCAATGCCGCCGCCGTCGCCGGCGGCGGGAGAGTTCGGGTGGGACTTCTTCAACCCGTTCGACGGGGTTCGGGTGGCGGAGGAGGCGGCGGCGATGGTGGGGGGGCTTGGGCGGGGCTCTGACGAGGATTTGAGGGTGGTGAGGGAGGAGGAGGGGATTCCGGAGCTGGAGGAGGCGGAGGAGGAGGACGAGGAGAGGAAGGAAGATGAAGAGAAAAAGGTTGTACCTTTGGGGGTGGAAGAGAAGGAGGGTGGCGGCGGAGGTGAGGCGGGGGGCGGCGGAGAGGAGGAGAAGGGGCTGACGGTGACGGAGACGCCGGTGAGGGGGAGGGATTTGCTGGAAGCTTTGAGCAGTGTCGAGGACCACTTCATTAGGGCTTATGATGCTGGGAAGGAGGTTTCCCGGATGCTGGAGGCTACTAGGGTGAACCTCCAAACAGGGCTTGATGATGTGAAAGGTGGGATTTTTTATGCCCTTCCCTTTGTGGGTTCCATATATTATCATTGTGCTGTAGTTTCAATTGATTAGTGGTACTTGGATGCCTACTTTGTGGGGTATATGAGAGAAAGGGGAGTGAAAGAAACGAAGTAGAAGGCTTTAGCTCTCTCTAGCATCTTATTATGCTGGGCATCTTTCTTTGTTTTACCTTTATCTTGGTATATAATGTCTTCTCATTTGACATTCTACCTCTTGTACTGGTTTGAGGAATCTGATTTGTGTAAAAGTACTTTATCATTTGTCTTCATAGGATGTAAGGTTGTTCTGTTTTTGCTACCACCATAAGGCAAGAAAAAATTATAGCCATAATGTTGCCTCTTTGGATTTCCATGTTTCCTAAAGAGATATGATTTTCTTTGTTTTTTATACATTCAGTTATAAAACTTACTGATTTGAGGTGAAAATGGAACAGTAAAAAAGAAAACATGTAAATCTGCACCTTAGTAAAATGTTGTTTAATGGTGTCTATATTTGATTCCTATTGAATCTAATTTTGCTTTGCCCACCTTTTAAGTCTCTTTGTATAGCCGTATTACTTGCAAGTAAATTCATGCACAATATACTTGTTGTTAGAGCTGTAAAGTTTTCGATGCCTTGTTATGTAAAATCTCAATATCGCATTGATTATGGTTGACGCAAGTTTAGAGCACTTAATAATGAGCTAGGTTTATCTAGAAGATCCCAAATAATCGATTTGACAAGTTGCTAGTTGCTGGCCTGATCACTTTGTATAAAAAATGTAGGGTATAATATGTAAACTCTACAACAGCCCACACCCCCCCCCCCCCCCCCCACAAAACCCACCCACCACCCCCCCACCAAAAAAAAAAAAAATGTTGGGTATCAATAATTCGTTAAACCGGACAGTGTTGGACCTCTATGTTGTCATTTGTCTTTGAGTTGGTACATGAAACACACATTTTGCAGGTCACATAGCTGCTGATTTTTAACTCTTCAGTTGTGGTGCTGAATTAGTTATATATGTAAATCATAAGTTGGTTGTTTGTGATACGGGGTATGCATTTAGGTCATGTTATAACCCAAATTGCATCTGTTTCAAATGCAGAAAATTCATCAAAGATAATCCAAGCTATCACATGGCATCGGACTCCATCTCTGTCCTCCTCTTACAAAAGCCATCTTGCATCAAGCTCCAATAGCACATCCTGGACAGAAAGTAAGAGTGATCTTTTTGATGATTATAGTGGGATGGAATCAGGAAGTCATTCACAGACTCTAGGAAGGTTATATGCTTGGGAGAAGAAGCTATATGAAGAAGTAAAGGTACCTTTTTAGTACACTCAGGATGTTCATGAGGTGCATGCTTGCCGAGTTTGTAAGGCAGTTGTTGGGACCACTAGGAAGATTCTACCACTAAATTAACTTAACTGCATGTCAAATACATGTGCACTGAAGTAATAAATGGTCAGTAAGAAAGCACAATTATGTATCTTTTAAGTGAATGCAATTTAGCATTTCATATGATGCATGAGAAACTGTGGAGCTTCTGTTGTGGCATTCCTCAGCTTATCATGAGTAAAGACGTCTGTCCTTTAGCGCAGTTGATTAGGACTTTGACAACTATTAGGTCCTAGAAACATGCAAGTGACCCAACTTATTAATAAGGACTAGAAAAAACATTCTGACAAAGTGTAAGTAAATTTACTGTTGAGAGTATAAGATCCATAACCAGACTCCCCACAAAGAAGAGATAAGTTGAAATAACTCTTATAACACAAATACTTTTGTCTCATTTATTCACTGATCATTGACATTTTCACTTTGTAGCCAGTAAGCCATGAAATATGGATTTGGATACAAGATGTGGATATGATGCAACATGGATACACCAACATGGGAAATCTTGAAAAAGTAGGGGATGATACAGGTAGGATATGGCTCATAATATTTTATAATTATGTGAAAAAGCATTTATAAAGCAATGGAGTATCAAACTAAGATAGTCCATACTTTATAAAATAACATTGACATTTATAGTCTCCATCATTTAGTCATCATTCAAATCAATAGGCCATAATCCGTACTCCATACAATAATATCAACATCACAAAGATGCAAAATTAAGCATTCATCATTAAACGCCAATATTCATAAAAAATATAAGAAAACAAAGCGTTCCCATCATTCATAGAGGTCTTGAATAACAATTTCGGGCATATTTGGGTTCAAAGACTTTGTTAAAAAAAATGAAAAAAAGAGACTTAGGTATTTACCATGCTTCTCAAAAGTACCTGACTAGTATCGGTATCTGAAGTATGCCTGATATAGACATGATATGTCATTTGAAGTATCCATGCTTCATAGTTAACAGGACATGGTCTTGTTGTTGCCACCTCTCTCCAAGTGCATGCTCTAGGGAGAGTTGCTGGGTTTGCACCTGAATAATGGCACTCCCACTGTATTTCTCAAGAGAGATATTTTCACTTTGTAAAGATCAACTATCTAAAAGTTAATATGATTTAATATATTTACCTGTTTACTGTTCTATCATTGCTTATCTACTGTGCTCATATAAAAAGAGAGAATATAAGAACTTGATATATCTTCTATTCTTCCTTAACAGTTAAAATTGTCTCATCTGATTCTTTAGACACTCGTATTGTATCTGTTATCAGTCAATATTAAAACCAACAAGCTCATGGTCTATGTTCTGATTGATTCTGCAGGTACGCTGTGGTGTGCACCTCTAATGCAATTTATTCTCAAGTCTATATGCATTTTCCTCTTTCTATTTCATGATTACATGTGTAATTTTTTGTTTCCTACTATCAATATTCTTATATATATGTATGCATAATGTAACCCATGATTTTTTGAAATTAACAGTACCATAATGTAATGTCAGATACCATTAAAATCATCATTTGAACACTATTATAAGATTCCATTTGTTTGTCCTTTGTGCTTCTATCACATCATCATCCATCTTAGGAATTAATATATATTGAATAAGTGCAGCTTACATAATGACAAGATTTCCTATGTCTATTGTGTTGCATAGCCACAGCTGAACAAAATCTAACAACTAAAAAAATCCAAACTTGACATGTCTAACCTCCTTTTTGTTACTCTCTGAGCAAGGCCTTTGCATTAATTACTAAATCTGGTCTAATACACTCTAAATTCTGTTTTAGTCTGGAGATCACACTCGACAACTTTATGAGAAGAAATGCATACAACTAAGAAATCTAGATGCCAAGGGTGCTGATTCACGTGCAGTGGACAAAACTAGGGCTGTGGTAAGAGACTTGCATACAAGAATCTGGGTGGCATTACGAGCAGCGGAAACAATATCAGAAAGAATTCAGCAATTGAGAGATGAAGAATTGCATCCTCAGCTTATTGAGCTGCTGCAAGGGTAAGCAGAGAAACCTGATGCATATGGGAGAACATTACCACTTTTTATTCTATCAGTAATTAAGGGTTCCTCTTTGGTTTATGTATATGTTTTTTCCCCCCTTCTTGCCCCCATCTTTTTCTTTCTTTTGAGTGCAGCCTATCAAGAACTTGGAAGATAATGCTAGAATCTCATGAAACCCAAAAACAGATCATGTTCGAAGTGAATTCCTTTACGTGTCCTGCTTATGGAAAATTCTGCAATGATGCACAGCACCATGCAACTCTTAAGCTGGAGGCTGAGCTTCGGAACTGGAGGACATGCTTTGTAGGCTATATTGTAGCACAGAAAGCATATGTTGAAGCTTTAGATGGTTGGCTATCCAAGTTCATTATACCTGATATGGAATTCTATTCTCAAGCTAGATCCTCACTTCCACCATATAGATCTGGAGCTCCTCCATTAATTACGATCTGTCACAATTGGTTAACCAGTCTGGGGAAGTTGCCTGACAATGAAGTATCTTGTGGAATGAGAAGATTCATCAAGAGTGTAAGAGTTTTATGGGCTAAGCAAGGGGAGGAACAACAACAGAAGAGGAAAGTGGATACCCTTGCAAAAGAGCTTGACCGTAGGATTCTAGCATTCCAGAGAGCGGAGAATAAGGTTCTAGAGTCAAAGCTTCTCGAGCATAAGCCTGAGCTGGATGTTAGGCAGCGGGTTGAGTATCTGTCAGAGAGGAAAGAACTGTTAGTAACATTCAGGAAGAAATTGGAATCAGAGAAAGCAAAGCATCATGATTGCATGCAGGATACACATGAGATCACCCTAAATGGATTTAAGATAGGCTTGGCCAGCATCTTCGAATCGCTAACAGAGTTCTCAAAGGATTCTCTAAAACTTTATAATGAACTTCTGATGCACAATGAAAAAACAAAGGTGGCATTTGAGATGACCGAGAAGCCATCATGTATAGAGGGCTCACATTCACATATGGAATTAGATAGCAGATGATGATGATCCACTCGCCTGCAACCATGTTATTGTATGTTAAGCTGAAGGTCTGGTTGCCTAGCAAAAGATCTGCAGCTTTGTGGGAACTACAGTTGCTGATTATTTTATTATTGGCAGGTATGTTGCTCCCAGTTTTCTTGACCCCTTTTGAGACCTAGTTTGATTTCTAATTCAAGTTCTTGTGTAAGTATTAGCTATGTTTATCGGGTCAAGGGTCTCACTTTGGTGGATAACCATTGTTGTAAGTATTGTTTCAGTTTCTGAATAGAAAAGAGTTTGCTGAAAGTTTTATGGACGGCAAAGATGTTTAGTTTTTGCTTGCTTCTGCTAGGGGGAGTAGGCACTGTAAGAGAAACCATCCATCATCTTGACTAATTTTTGCTCCATTTTTCTTTTTGGACAAAGCTACTGGGTTGAACCTTGTGCTCTTAGCGCTTTCTATTGATTGTATACTAAGGCAGACCGTTGATAACCTGGAATCTTGTCTCCCTATTACTAGTATGAAGTCCACCCTTTTTCTAGCAGCTCCATTTAAAAGCATTATTACTGCCCATACCTATCCGTTGCTAGATATGTTTTGACTATGGTCGGACTCATGGGTGCTGCACAAAAGATTAGGTGAAAAAATATATGATATGTTATATTTTTATTTGTTTACTTTGGATGAGGGAAACAACAGTGGGCATTCCTCTGCCAGTTCACGGAAAAGTGAAGATAGTATGTCGAGCAAAATGGATTTTGTAACAATGTGGCAGGGCATCAGTCAAACGGTGGCATGGAATCCCACAAAAAAAAAAAGATTTACTTCTGTCTTACTATGTTTGGTTTTCCCACACAAAAGATTAGAAATGTCGTTATGGTGTCGCACCATATAAAATCCAGCTGTGTTCAGCATTTGTTTCCTAATGTTTATTGTCCCAAAGCTGGAAAAGATGGAAATAATTTGTTTTTGGCTAGATATGCCACCAATTGCTTACCAACTGATAATAAGAGCCCCGGAATCTTTCGATTTTCAAGTCTCTCAGCAAGCAGCTTCGACTTAAGACTCAAGAGGATTGCTGGTTGTAAGTATTTGTGATGCTGGTTTGGATTTCCTCCCCTTACTCAGCGTTTGTTGCAAATGATGAGAAATTTTTTGTACATCATCTGTGGTATAGAAAATTTGATGTAGAATACACCGCTTCGTTTTATTAGATCACGTGGTCATCATTTTTTAATACATATTTAATGTATGTAATTTTTTTTTTTATTTGAAATTTTGAATGATGAAAATATTTTTTTTTAAAAAAAATATAAAATTTTATGTCGATATTATGGTATTCTGTATTGAAATTATGGCTTATTATACAAGATATCATAATTTTTTCACATGACGTTACAAGAAGGATAGAATATTTTTGTTATCAAAAATTTTAAAATTTCAAACGAAAAAATAAAATTATATGTATTAAATATATATTAAATATATATTAAAAAATAATAATTATATGATCTAATCAGATGAGATGGTGTGTTTCATGTTGAATTTTCTACACCATCGGTGGTGTACAAAGAATTTTCCTTCAAATGATTTCCATTTACCACATACTCAACTCCAGGTTTCAGCCACTCTCCCTCACTGGCCTATCAAACCGCCAGTCACCGCCCCTACAAATAAATTCGACATTAAATTGCAAGAAGAGTGTACTCCTATGCAAGATATCATTAACTAGTAGATTTTTTTTTTTTTTTTTGGAGCAAAATCATGATGCGATAAGAGAGTTCAAAACTGGTGGTGCTAAGTTCTTTGTATGAGATCTTTGTGTTGTGATAGTACTGCTAAAAATATGTATATAAAAAAAATCTTGCTGCTACTTCCCACGGGAGAGGAGGTTCTCCCTGACCAAACCACATGGTCACCGTTTGCTCTCATGGTGATTGGCCCCCGAGGACATGGCCTACAGTTATATAAAAAGCTGTAATGTCTTAACCACATAATATTCGCTTTTCACACTCGGAAGATAGTTATTAATTTCTAGTCATTACTTCCATGTTAAAAATACAAAACTCTAGCATTATAATTTAAATTAGAGTCCAAGGTTTAAAATTTGCTAGAATAATTTTTTATAGAATTAAGATGAGAGGAAATCGGTTGTGAACTGTTAGAATTTGATGCCTCGAGGTTCAGCCCACAGCGAGGTTCGCGGCGAAAAACGGAATCCAACGAGACCAAGATCATCTCAAACGAAGCTCGGATGGAGGAGATACGAGTTTTTGAAGTCGGCACAAGATCCAAGGCGGTGGAGGACCGCCGGTGGAGCGGCGGCGGTGCGGCCGCAGGTGGCGGCGCACGGCCCAGGCGGGGCCAACATGCGGCCCAGGCGAGCGGGCGGCCCAGTCGGACGTGCGGCCCAGGCAGGCGTGCAGCCCAGCCCGTGCGCGGGCCCACACGCGGCCTAGGCCCACGTGCGTGGGTCGGCCCAGGCCCAGGCGCCTTGTCTGGCCCTGTACCTCGATCCACCGTGGACCGGGCGGTCTATGACGGATCGCGTGGACCGCATGGGTGTTTCCCACGCATTTCTCATGATCCACGGTACTATTCCATGGACCGATCGTAATCGGACGGTTTAGGAAGTTTTCGATCTTGATCCGACGGTTCAGGGGTTTGATTTGGCTTGTTTAGAAGACCTAAACCTAATCTAATTAGGTTCAAATTTTGTTTAAGGCCTTTAAAAGGCCTGTGCTTCAACAGAGAGGAGCGGGTGATTGGTTTTTTTTTGCTGAGGATGCCGCACGAAACTCGAAAAGAGAAAGAAAGAGGCATGAGGCCGCTGAGAGAGAAGAGCGGGGCTCCTGGACAGCGGACGCCGGTCACTTCAGGGGTTCAGGGGATCTTCCAAGAGAGAGAGAGCTTTTGAGAGGGAAACTTCTAGAGAGAGAATTGGGTGTACAAGGGTTGAGGGTGAAGTCTCCTCTTATAAATTTTTTTTTCATAGTGAAGTTTGCATGCCCCGTGAAGGCGAGCCCTTTTGTGGCTGATCCACGAATTTTGATTGTTTTGTTTTGTTTCTTCTTTCTTCCTGCTGCATCGCGTGGTACTGAAAAAGTTTTGGGAGGTGGTGTCCTGGCCAAACATCCACCCAACAAGTGGTATCAGAGCAAGGCGGTATAAGGACGCAGATTACAGCGGTGGTGAGCAAGACTGAAGATGGAGAAGAAAGGAACAATCAAGATGGAGATCAACAAGTTCGATGGTAAGAGCAATTTCTCCTTGTGGCAGGCAAGGGTGAAGGACGTGCTCATCCAACAGGGATTGATCGATGCTCTCTTATGCGATGAGAAGCTGACCACCATGGAGGTGCGGGATTGGAAACGGCTACAGATGCAGGCGGTGAGCACCATCCGCATGTACCTGACGGATGAGGTGGTGATCCATGTGCTAAGCGAGACTTTCCCGACGGTGCTGTGGTTGAAGCTTGAGGAGTTGTACATGGCGATGTCTCTCACCAACACTCTTTTTCTCTGGAGGTAGTTCTACCAACTGCGGATGACTGAGGGACAGAGCGTGCAAGAGCATCTAAGCCACTTCCAAAAGATCCTCATCGACCTCCTCAGCATTGGCGAGAATATTGAGGAGAAGACCAGGGCGTTGGTTTTGCTGGCGTCGCTTCCCCCTTCGTACGAGTCCTTGGTGACTGCTCTTCTAGTGGGAAAGAGCACTATTAAAATGGACGAGGTCACCGCGGCGATACTCCAAAACGAGGTTCTCAGGAGGGAGAATCCAGCTTCGAGCTCAAATGACGGTAGCTCAGTTTTGGTGACTTTTGGAAGAGCAGGAGGCGATAGACGAAGCAACAGGAGATCGCAACAAGGACGGTCCAAGTCCAGGAGGGACTTGAGCAAAACCAGGTGTTACCGGTGTGAGGAGTTGGGGCATCTAGCCAGAGATTGCCCTTAACTCAAAAATCGGACGGTAGCTGCTGTAGCGACGGCCGACAGCGATTCAGATGGAGATGTCCTGAAGATATCTGACGAGGTATCTACTTCTTCCCAGCAGTGGATATTAGATTCTGCATCCCCCTATCATATATATTGCAGAGAGGAGCAGTTTGACTCCCTAGAGAACAGTGAGGGCATTGTATATCTGCTGGATGGATCGAGTTGTACGATCAGAGGCATTGGGACGGTCAGCTGGAAGACACATGATGGTGCAGTGAGGAGATTGGAGGAGGTCCAATATATATCCGATTTCAGACGAAATCTTATCTCACTTAGCAAACTGGATTCGAGAGGCTACAAGACCATAGTTGGTGGAGGAATCCTGAGGGTGCTACGCGGCGATAGGATTGTGCTGGAGGGGAAGAAGGGGAGCAGAAGACATTATTACCTGGCGGGGAGCCCAGTGCGAGGTGGAGCTTCGAGAGCCAGGTGGAGCCCAGAGCAAGGTGGAGCTCCAGGAGGCGGATCGGGCATGAGATAGGAGACTCGGGAGGATGAGAGGCGACGTCGCAAGGTGAGATTCCTATTGCCGTATGACGATGCCCCGAGCAGGTCTCAGATCAGGAAGAGCACAGTATACGATGGAGATGGGATCGAGCAGTCTAGCTCGACTCCCATGTTTGCTCATCCATAATTAGCAGGCGATTGCCCAGGGCATGGGGGCGAAGAGATCCAAAAGCTCTCAAAGTTTGGAGGAGGCCGAATATCGAGTCGAGGTGAAGATTGTTAGAATTTGATGCCTCGAGATTCAGCCCACATTGAGCTCATAATGAGGTTCGCGGTGAAAAACGGAGTCCAACGAGACCAAGATCACCCAAAACGGAGCTCGGATGGAGGAGATACGAGCTTTTGAAATCGACATGAGATCTGAGGCAGCGGAGAACCGCCGGCGGCGGCGTGTGGCCCAGGCGGGCTTGCGGCCCAACCCGTGCATGGGCCCGCGGGCGGGCGCGGCCCAGGCCCGCGTGCGCGGACCGGGCCAGGCCGAAGCCCAGGCATCTTGCCTGGGCCCTGTATCCCGATCCATCGTGGACCGGGCGGTCCATGACGGACTGCGTGGACCACGTGGGCGTTTCTCATGCGTTTCTTGCGGTCCACGATACTATTTTGTGGACCGATCGTGATCGGACGGCCTAGGGAGTTTTCGATCTTGATTCGACGGTTCAGGGGCTTGATTTGTCTTGTTTAGGAGACCTAAACCTAATCTAATTAGGTTAAAATCTTGTTTAAGGTCTTTAAAAGGCCTGTGCCTCAACAGAGAGGAGCAGGTGATTGGTTTTTTTTGCTGAGGACGCCATGCGGAACCCGAGAAGAGAAAGAAAGAAGCGTGAGGCCGCTGAGAGAGAAGGAGCATGGCTCCTGGATAGCGGACGTCGGTCATTTTAGGAGTTCAGGGGGTCTTCTAAGAGAGAGAGAATTTTTGAGAGGGAAACTTCTAGAGAGAGAGAATTAGGTGTACAAGAGTTGAGAGTGAGATCTCCTCTTGTAAAATTTTTTTTCATAGTGAAGTTTGCATGTCCCGTGAAGGCGAGATCTTTTGTGACTGATCCACGTATTTTAATTATATTATTTTATTACTTCTTTTTTCTTGCTGTATCGTATGGTACTGAAAAAATTTTGAGAGATGGTGTCTTGATCTGGCATCCATCCAATAATAACATAATTAAAATTCTAAGTCATCTATGTCAAGACTTGATGGCCTCATCGATCGAGCCAACTGGTGCTCTCTTACTTTTGTAAGGATCAACGTGGGACCCAGATCCTTTGTTCGGATTTCTAAACATATATATTTTTTGATTAGAATATATCAATTAATTTTATTAATACTTATAAATAAAACTGAAATAACAGCCATCAATATGCGCATCCAATAGACAAAGCCATTTCCAACCAACGGTCGAATTTTCCTCCGGACGGAAGGAAAATGGCGGCAAGGCTTCATTTCGAGACTCCACCCCCTCTCCCTCCCTCCCCCAAGCCTCCTACAAGCCCACGACGGAACCAACGGTCGAATTCCCAAACTTCAGGTGTTGATGCCCTTCTCCGTTACCTTCGCTCCGTGACCCAAGGCTCTGTTCCCAATAAAACCACCTTCATCTCGGCCATGAGAGCTTGCTCCCTCCTCCCCTCCATCCCAGAAGGCAGAGCCATCCATTCTCACATCCTCAAAGCTGGGCTCGGAGCTGATAGATTCATTGCAAGTTCCGTCATTAGCTTCTACTCTTCGTGCGGGCAGCTGCGTTCCGCCCGTCAGGTGTTTGATGGAGTTTGTGTGAAGGATGCAGCGCTTCAAACCACCATGCTCAAGGGTTACGTTGAGTATGGCGACATTGCTAAAGCTAGGGCCTTGTTTGATGAGATGAGAACAAGAGATGTGATCGCCTGGAATGCGATGATAAGTGGGTATGCTCAAAGCGGGCTTCCAGAGGATGCCCTTCAATTGTTTCACGAGATGCAGATTTCTAACTTTCAGCCTAATGAGGTGACACTTATTGGTGCCCTTTCGGCTTGTTCACAGATGGGTTGTCTTGCCTTAGGTGAATGGATACATGGTTACATTGATAGGCATTTGGATGTTTTCCAGAGCCCAACTTTGGGAAATGCTCTTGTGCATATGTATGCAAAGTGTGGTAGATTGGATGCAGCTTTTGAGTTGTTCCTTGGGCAAAAACTTAGGAACCTGGAGTCATGGAATGCCATGTTGACCGGTTTCGCAATTCATGGACATGGGACTTGTGCTCTTTCTCTCTTCTCCCAGATGATTAAGTTAGGGGTATGGCCAGATAGGATTAGTTTTCTTGCAGTTTTGATGGCTTGCAGTCATGGGGGCATGGTCGATCATGCTCAAAGATGCTTTAATTGCATGAATAGAATTTACGGCATGGAACCAGAGGCCAAGCACTATGGTTGTATGGTGGATATCCTTTCTCGTGGAGGGCATCTTGATGAGGCCAGGTCACTCCTCAGTAGCATGCCTTTTGAGCCTGATGCTTGTTCATGGGGTGCCTTCTTGCATGGTTGCTTCACTTACGGCAATTATGGTCTTGGTCTAGAAGCTGCAGGGCATCTTATTGAGCTTGAACCATGGGAAGAGGGTCGATATGTAGCACTATTGAATCTTTATTCCTTGACTGGTGGAGTAGAAGATGCCATAAGGGTACGGAAGGTGATCCATGAGATGGGTATCAAGCAACCTTCGGGAAGAAGTATGATCGAGGTTGATGGTGTCGCTCATGAATTTCTAGCAGGAGATAGATCACATTGCCAATCTAGTGATATATATTCTATGATTGAGAAGATTGCTTCAAACTTAGAGCTTCTTGATCAACTTTATTGAAGCAATATCATGAGGAAAGGATCTTAGAAGAAGTCAGTCAACCAAAAGAACTTAGCATGTTACTTCTTTTGTAGCTGTACAGGTATGGATACAACCCAGAGAATTTTTTTAAAAAAATTAATTTTATCTTATTATAAATCAAGAAAATTCTGATGATGCATTGTTTAGATATCTCATGCTACTTGACATTAAGACAGAGTCATATTCGATACAGCGTCATGGTAACCTGTATTGACAGCTGAAAATCTTATTGAAATCAAGCAGAGGATGTTTACCCCCCAAGGAAAAAAAAAAGAGCAGATGGTTGGTTTTAAAAATAAAAGCATTGTAGCAGGGAATGCATTTTTAGGGATATGTATCAATAACTATGTTAACAGTTGTTGGCTAACTTATTGACATTGTCAGTGAAGGGCCAGGAGGGGCAGCTTTTAGGAGTGATGTGCCGACCAACTGTGTTTGCAGTTGTTGTCTAACTTTTGACACTGTCCGTGAAGTAAAAAAAAGAAGACATTATATTTGAGACGGATTCTCATATCAGTACAAAGCCATGCTAGCTGGTATCGATAAGTGAGAAAAAGGGTCAGTTTTAATCATGTAGCAATTGTTTGTCGGGTTCACTTTTGTGAGATTCATTCCTGGTTTGATTGGAGGTCAGTCTTAATTTGGGACCAGTAGCCAGTTCATGGATCTTAACCTTTGGTAAGGATTGCGTCTTAGCCGGGTTTGGGAATGGTTAGATTGTACGCTAGTCTAACACTCATAGTGAAATTCATTATGTAGTCAAAATCTGAAGAAGCAAGAGTTCAGAATGTAAACAGATCCTTTTGCACTGCAGGGTCCGGTGTAGTGCTCAATGGCTACCATTTGGAGACAGACAGCCATCAAACAAAACTCCCTTACATGTTATATATGATGCTCTTTGTTTGATGGTCGCCATCAAGCGCAGCATTGTTGATCCTAGGTCAAATAAAAGACCGTTAAGAATGTCTAATTATTACTTGGATCAGGTCCAATGGACCATATCAAATCCCACAGTGGATAACACACCACATTGCCCCTTGTATTTCACTAATTTCAGATTGCGCATTATCCATCACGCATATGCTCCAAGATTTGTCCTGGTCCAGGCAATAATTTCTCATTAAGAACAGGAAAAAATCTGGTTGCCAGACTCTTGCTGATATAAAAGCACATGCATTCGGAGAAGAGGCGGTAATACAGGGATGCGAAAGGCATCCGGAGAAGAGGCGGTAATACAGGGATGCGAAAGGCAATTAGAAGTAGACAGAAGTTTTTCAGATTGATGTTCGAGTCCATCTCCAACATGTTTTAGTAACCATGTAACAGTCATCCAGTTGGAGTCGGAATAGGACCAGGAACCCCATGTAGAGGACCATATCCTGACTCCTGTTCTACCCAACCCCTTCTCCAGAGCTCCCTCCCTACTAAAACCGCTATTTGCTAGTGATTCCAACAGGCGTTTGACTCCATCTTGAACTTGGGTCTTCAACTTCTTAAATTGGTTGAGGAGGGAGTGGGTGAGGGTGCAAGCCTCGGACTTTGTCTCGGCATCGGGAGGGCGAGTGCTAATTGCGGATGGCAAAACTTGCAGTGTTTGGACAACAGAGCTGCATGGGGAGGCAGAGGGAACCGCATATATTTCGCCATTGATGTTTGTGAGTGCAGCTTGCAAGAGGAAGCTGTTGACCGATGCCAATGGTCGTGCGTTCGAGCATCCAGTCTGTGTTCGGGTGCCAGGACCCTCCATGGAGAACCATAAGGCACTCGTCAGGTTATCCATGGAGGATTTGAAGTTGGAGATCCTCTGGGAATATTTGCAGCCAGAATCAGAATACTTGCATGCCGATTGCAGCGAAAGACTAGGCTGGATTTTTTGCACATGTAAGTGCTGAATTCGACTGCTTGTTTGTTTCAGAAAGCATCAGGTCTGCGAAGATTTTCTTCTGCTGAGAACTGGCTGGATAAACTTTTGGCATCAATGTATTTGTAACGTTCTCCAATTGTTCTCCCAGGAAAAGGCAATGTCTGATATGACATTAGCTATAAACTTGCAATCCCTTCTCTCAATGTATGTGGTGAAGTTCGGCATATGCTTAGATCTTGTGCGTCCCCAAATGCCTGCTGTGAAGATCACATAATACAGTGTTGATTTTGATTTAAAAAGAAACAAAGGTTCAGAATTTAAAACAGGAACTTGACCGTTGATTGCTCATAAAAACTCAGATTATCAGAAATCGTTCACAGGCTCACCATCTAACTGGATGGATAAAATATTACAGATTCACACTCAAAGAACCAACTACTTATCTGCTAGACTTCCTTACTGCAGGCAATCATACAATTTATGTTTCATACTACCAACCAGAACCCTCCAGAATGAAATACTGATATTAAGAGGACCTGACCGGCCTCCAATTATTCACCCACTCAGTTAACGTGGCCACATTCCTACTGATGTCTTCAACACTGTTGCTCTGCAATGCCATCACAATATCCTCTGCATAGCTTGCCTTTGCCTCCTCCAGCAGCACTTGGAAGATCTCACACTCAATATTATTAGTAAGTTTGGGACCCATGTAACCCCTGCACATATTGATTGCATTTGTTAAGAATGAGTAATTTATGCTAGCAAAGTAAGAATTGAGGCTATATTGCTAATGAAACATCCACCCATAGTACAAAGATATGCAAAGTGGTGTTTGTTTTCATTCCTGGACTAAAACATGTAGGAAATATTTTTCAGAGTTCACTAGTCTGAACATGTTGGAGAAATGCTTTACTGAAAACAAATCAAGAAGCTATCAAATAGCAACATTTCTTCAATGAGTTGTAACATATAGTTATCTCATCACCTGCTCGTCAAGCGATCATGCAAAACAGAATTGTCGGTTTGAAGGACGACAACGCTGTCGAACCAACGTTCAGGGAAGAAGTCACAACCATGATAATCCACAATATTCCCACCCTCTTCCATCATGTCTTCGAGCTCATCACACACCTGCAAATGTAAACAAAAGATGATAAGTGTCTGCACATTTATCATCAAGTTCAGATTCAGGACTAGAGGGACAGCCAAAGACCCAATTTACTACTCAACTGCATGCAGCCACTTCGGTAAAAGTTAAAAATAAAGATATCTAGGTAATACAACAAACACCATAGCTTCTAAATGAGCTCTAACCCAAACAAACTTTGTTACACTCCTAAGTCTCAATCCCACATCCATCTCATCCGACCTCATGACTATTAAGGCAAACAGAGAAAGAAAAACACCACCGTTTCATAATACATAATAAAGATAAGAAGCCTTTTTTTTTTTTTTTTTTTGATAGAACAACAAAGGTAAGAAGCTTAACCAGAACAAGGTTTCTAACCAGTAACCAAGCACATCATCACCAAAATTATATATTTAAAAAAAAAAAAAAACACTTCTTTCTACCCCAGAATTAAAAAATTACCCCTATTGACTTGTCTCCTCCACAAAATTCCCTCACTCTCCTAAACTAATTCACGCGCCAACAAAAAAGAAAAAAAAATGAAAATTCCCATTTTTCCATATCACCTGAACAAGAAAAATTAAAAAGCATAAATTTCTCTATGAAAATTAGTCACAAAATTCAGTAGTCATTAATTTTACACATCGACTAGATCAGACCTTCCAATTAATCATTATTGTTCAAATAGAGTAAAGGGATCCGATGAAACCTAGGGTTTTAAGAATCTAGGGTTAGGGTCATTAGAGGACCAACCAAGTCTTCGTTGATGATGTGGCAGTCGAACTCGTCGTCCCAGCCGTCGTGGAGGCCCTTCTCCCGGACGAGATCGCCGACGTTGATATGGCGGAAACGGGTAGCTTCGGCGAGGAGGGAGCACGTCGTCGACTTCCCCGTCCCCGGCGTCCCTGTCACCAGGATGTTTGGCCTCGTCCTTCCCCCACCGCCGCCACTGTCGCCGGCCATCGGAGATCGATCCAGTCGCAAAAGAATATAAAAACGGAAAAAAAAAAAAAATCTCCACTTTATCGAATGGCAGCGACCGCGTCGGGAGGGACAGAATAAAGAGGTGGGGCACGTGACTGTCTTTATTCTACCACCCCAAAAGAACATGAACCGGTTGGACTCGCGAACCAGTGAGGGCAAAATAGAAATTTTCTCTTCGAGCCGAACCTTAATCAGGTTTATAAGCCGGTACTCCGAGTCTTGAGTCGAACCAAGCGAGATGAACCGAAGGCTCCTATTCTACCGCCGTGAGAGGATGGTATCGCTCTCGCTTCCAGCTGCCGGCTCTTCTTCGCAGCTCTCCTTCTCTCTCGACCTTCTCCGTCGAGACCCTCGGGATCGGGTTTCGAAGGCCCTCTGCTCCTCTACTTCTACTTCTTCACGCGATTCGAATCCAGAGCCATTTCAGCGGCAGCAGCGAGTCATCACAGGTAATCATGCGGGACTGCGGCTAGAGGAGAGGGTGGAGATTGGAGCGGAGAAGACCAGGCTCGACTCCTGGATCTCCTCTCGGATCGAAACTGTTAGCCGAGCTCGGATTCAGTCCAGCATCCGCTCCGGCCTCGTCACCGTCAATGGCCGGACGGTGGACAAGGTAAGAGACTCGGTCAGATTCCATTTAACCTGGGGAGTGCAGAAAGTTTGGTTTTTTTAGTGAATAGTGAGTATTACTTCTTAAACATGCTAAATTTAGCAGCCCTGTCAAACTATTAGCGGCAAAAACTACTGATAAAGAGAGACTTTGTATGCTTATTTGATTTGATGATGAAAAAATTTCGGTTGATTCTTTTGTTAATAGATAAGTTCTGTTCTGGCTTTGAATTTTCTGCTGATTAGAATGTTATTTCTTAATAAATGGGGATCTAGAGCATTGTAATTCAGTCTTTGGACTTTCTATGCCCCAGCGTATCTCTCTCTCTCTCTCTCTTTTTTTTTTTTTTGCCTTTTTCAGATGCCATTGATAATTCCTAAGTCAAGATTATGATCTTTTGGTTTTCCTCTTGGTTGTTTTTCAGTCTAAATTGCTAGTCTGACTATATTGAAGCAGGTTTCACACATTATCAAAGGAGGGGACATGGTTAGCTGCACAGTTTCTGAGTTGCAGCCCTTGAGAGCTGAAGCAGAAGATATTCCTCTGGATATAGTGTATGAAGATGCTCATGTTCTTGTAGTAAACAAACCTGCGCACATGGTAGATCATTGTTCCTACATTCCTTCAAATCTTTATAATTTTTTAACATGAAGTATGGTATTGAATACTTTCACTGGATTGTATAAGTTGCTTTACAGTAATGGATTTCTCTTGCTCCTTGGTTGATTGAAGAGAATTATAGGAAGTTGGAAGCTTGTTTCTCTGATGATCGAGATAAGATAGCTTGTTTATGTGGTCATATTCATTAGAAGCCAATACGTTTACAGAGTATGGTGCTAGATAAAGTTTTAGGAAGGGAAGATATTGAATGGAATTTATCAGCATTCTGCACAATTTGATACTTTCCTTGTTAAAGGTTTTTTCCCTGTCCTCATGACACACATCTAAGTTCTCAGTAATTATACAAATTCAACTTTTCATATACAAAAGAAAGAGGGTTTAATTTGAAAGGAAAAGGGCAAACTGAAAAAGGCTTTCAAATGGGTTAGATAAAGGAGTTAGAAACTTGGGTATGGAGTATGGACTATAAGTAAATCAGTATAGTGAAAAGAAACTCAAGGAGCTTGACAATCCTGTGTACCAAGAGTTGGAGTAAAACTGAAAAAAGAAAGGGAACTAAACAGTATCTATTAGAGAAGGAAATGTGCATCACACTTTATAATATACACTGATTATAAAATATACAAGTTCTGAGAGTTGTCTGATTTCATCTGTATCTTTAAAGTGCATATTATTAATCTTAAAAATGATAATAACATAATTTTAAAACTTCAATATTAGCCTCATTACATATAGAATCATTTATAAGCAGTCATGGTTATAACTTATAACAACATCATGGACTAATTGTGGCATCCTTGTTGATGATTCCAGCTTCTGTGATCTAATTGTATATATTGATACATGCGACGAGAGAAATTTTTGGTCAATTATTGTGCCCATGGAATGGCAGATGGCTGTTGTTTATTTATTTATATGTAGGAAAAGTGGTTTGATCAATGAGTATGATCTTATAGAGTGAGAAAAAAGATTGCAGCTGAGAAATACTAGGACCAAACAGAGCAAAATGATTATAAGATGCTGGAATAGCATGATGATGTGGTCAAAAAATTATTTTTCATTTACATAATTTAAGTATCTTGTTTTCTTCATGCCACATGCATCACATGAGGAACTCTTGGGCAGTCTAGCTAAGCTTCTTGTAAGATAGATTGTGTTATATATTGTAAAGGTTTTCAGACATCAAGAGTTCCAGTGTCTAGAAAACATATTTGAAGACATGGACATGTATGGGTAAGATTTTGTTGTTTGAGCATGCATAAATAGGTTGGTGATTGGTAATACCAAAAAAATCTGGAATAGGAAGCATCAAGTCAATGAGTTAACTGATAGTTTAAAAATATTATCTTTTGCATTTTCATTCCATTTTATGTTATTTGCTTAAAGGCTTACGCATGTGCATGAGTGAGAGGAATGGCATTTCTGTACACAATTGTCTCGCAGATAACTGCCTATGCAAAAATTTGTCTGAGGATGTATTATGTGAATGGGACTTCTCAAATACCATGCTAATTCTGTATACAATGTTCAATGGTAGTTCTTGATTGTTTTACTGCATCATCTATCAATTGATCTTCACTTTGCCTTGACCACTTATTTGCTGGTGATCTCCAGGTTGTTCACCCAGCACCTGGCAATGCAAATGGCACACTGGTGAATGCTATTCTTCATCATTGTAGGCTTCCAACAATTGCATGTGTAAACAAAAGCAAAATTTCTGAATCTGAGGATTGCTCAGAATCTTCGGACAGTGAGATGGACAATTATTATTTTGATCAATCCTCTGTGGAAGGAATTAGTTCAGAAAATTCTGAAGCTCTTGTTCGCCCTGGTATTGTGCACAGACTGGACAAAGGGACAAGTGGATTGCTTGTTGTAGCCAAGGTAGTTATAATTTCTGCATAATTGCTCATACTTGCCTTTTTGTTCTTTTAACAATCAATATTTCATGTCATGCTATGAAGAAAAACTGAACATGGAGCACCTATGTTAAAACCATTAAGAACAATCATGGGAAGCACAGGCTTGTACCACTCTGTTATAATTTATTAACTAAACTTCTTTATCAGCAAGGGATATAAAGTGGTGTTGAAATTTTCAGTAGATTAAATCTCCATGTGTTCAGTAGAATGCTGGACTGCATTATAAGCAATAGCTGCAATACATATCTGTTAAAACACAATAAACTTTCTTTTGTGCCAACTATACTTGCATGAAATGCATGTACCTAACTCTGTTGCTTATAATACTTGTGAAATGTATGTATTTGAACTTCAAGTTTTTCTCTTCAATGACAGGATGAGCATTCTCATGCCCATTTAGCTGAACAGTTCAAGCTACACACTATCCATAGAGTATACATCAGTCTTACTTGTGGAGTCCCTAACCCAAGTTCTGGAAGGATTGAAATACCAATAGCTCGTGATTCGAATAATAGAATTCGCATGGCTGCCGTTTTGGGGACAAGTAACAGTAGACATGCTCGTTATGCTGCTAGTAGGTGATTCATTTTTTTCTCCAAATGCTTTATCAGTTTTCCTCGCAATAAGCTGTGCATGCAAAAAGAGATTGTTACCAGTGGTTCAGTTGCAGTTTAACCACAGGATATGGAATATTAGTTTCTAGGATTGCCTTGCTATATAAGCAAGAGGATTTACCAAGTTGGAGTATTTTGTTTTTTCTCTACATTTTCCTTTTTTTTTCCCTTATTTTTTAATCTCTACCACATAGGCTTAAAGTTCTGGAAGGCTTTAACAGCTGACTGTGAAGCCTATGTAAAACACATTCCATTCTATGCGTACACCGCTGTCACCTCTCTCCAGGTAACACCTAGAGAGAGATAAGAACAGAAAATTTGCACCTACCAAATAACAGGTGTGCTTTTGTGTGTTAATCGAAAAAGTCTATGCTGAAGATGCCCATTTCTCAGGTGCTTTTTCTTGAATTCCTAATGTGCAGTGCACCTGTGATGCACTATTGTTCCAGTGCAGGTTATGATTCATAGGAAGTTTAGCTAAATTCTTAGGCGTGCCTGCCCGATATTGGCCCAAAGTACCTCTATTCTTATGTTTATTGAAGAAGTGCTGGCATACAGTAAAAAAAATGCATATTAACATAGCAAGGTGCCTTGCTAATATCAATTTTGCAGAAAATTCTATTTCCAATTTTGGATTTTAGCATTGCAAACTCTTTAGTATATGCAATCAAACTTGAGCATTCCTGTGGTCATGGTATCAGTTATTTGCTTCGGTAATCCCATTAGCTTTTCATTTGCATTCCGTAATTCTGGGAGATTTGTTTGGAAATTATTTTTCTGCTAATATTTCTTACAGTGTACACACACACACAACATATGATCAACGATCAATCTTGCAGACTAAGCTTAACACTGGATGACCCACAGAAATCCTAAGGGAGGCTGCTTGTCTCCCTTAACTACACCTCGGCAGCCTGTCTCTGTGTGACATCATTTTGAGTCCTGCAATCAGTGCACATGTTAGAGAGCAGTTTCTTTGCAGGAGCCTGCGTGTTGTCCCCTCTGTGACATGCATGTCGTTGGTCCTCATGCTGGAGCCACCACTGCAGCAGCGGTGGTGCTGCATGCATGACCCTGCCTGCAGTGTGTGGCTCCCAGTGTCTGGCACAGAGGGGGCTGCGCTCATGGCCACATGGAAACCACAGTCCACATGTGATGTACAATAAAGAGAGTTGGTTTCGCAGGGATAACATAGGCACTGCATTGTAATATCGGTACAGATCATTTAGATCTGAGCTCTGTCCGATGGTTCAGGATTTTTTCTTCCCCACCAAAGTACCTTCACATGCTGACTTGCTAATAATGTTAGGTATAAAGTTATTGAGCTTCTTGGCCGTGGTGGATCAGCATTAGTGGAGTGGAGATTGGAAACGGGCCGCACTCACCAGGTACCAATGTGTTACTACAGAATTTTATTTAAGTAAAACTGGAAGAGGAACACTGACATCAAGTAATGTTTGTCATTGAATCGTATAACATTTCATCTAGATTTTTGTCTGGGTTAAAGTTCTGACAAACACATATTGAAATATTTCCATACACAAACTTTTCTGGTGCTTTTTTAAACCTTAGAAAATCAAAACCATCCTTTCCAAAGCCATGTTCATTCAAGAGCAGTTAGTAATCATGTGGCTTTAGTTCTTAGTCTGAAAAGCAGTATTTTTATTTAAAGATTTAGATATGCATCACTTTTCTCTGAGGCACTTTGTTCTTTTTCTTTACCCTAAATCGTCTGTGCCGCCATTGTGAAGTAGATCCGTGCACATGCAAAATATATGGGAATTCCTCTATTAGGCGATGAGGTGTATGGCGGTACTAAAAGCATGGCACTGTCGCTGTTGAGGCCAAGAACTTCTTCAAGTCATCACGGCCATCTCTCTCAAATTTTATCAAAACTACAGAGGCCTTGCCTTCATGCTTCATCACTAGGGTAGCAATCATATCCACACTCTATTTTTCCTTTTCTTTTTTTCTTATGTTTCTTTGCTCTGATATTTTGAGGTCAAATTTTTTGATGGTTGGTACAAAATTACTGATCTGACTTTGGGCAACTTCACATGTGCCATTCTTTTGCAGATTTAAGCATCCTCATACAGGTGAGTATCTACGGTTCTCATGCCCACCACCAGATGATTTTGCTGAGGTATTGGATCAACTTCAGAGCATATGTCCTTGCTGAACTTTGGCTGCATCTCCACCGTGGACGTCTGCCCTTGACCTCTTCGATGGTGCACCCGCGCCAGCCCCAGCTCAAAGCCTGGCAGAGCTGTAGAATTACCCTTCGCCTGAATAGCTGGCTCACTGGAGGCTGCCCGGCCATTGGGCCTCCATCCATCCCTTGCTCTCTCGCCCATCTTTTCACTAGAGCAACTTTTCCATGTTCTACAAGAAGTATCTCATACTTTTAGATTGGATTGAGGGAGTAAAATATGTGAGCATAACAGCATATAAGCTTTTGCATTTTCGTTTATTCTAGAGTTTTGAATTTGAGTTCTTTTTTTCATTCCATTTCCGCTTTTTTTCTAAAATGTACTTTATGTAACTACAAAATAACATAAGCATGTGGCCTCCCCTCTTAAGGTTACATGGGCAAGAATTTTCATTAATTTTCTGTGAAATAATTGTCAGAGGTTTTTTTTTTATTGTACAAAAGGATTGTCAGCTATAACTTTTCTTTTCCTCTCCAATGAAATTGAAAATTAAGAGAATCACAATCAAAAGAGGATTCGGCAAAGGCCAAGTTTGTTTAGGATTAAAGATCTTCAATGTTTAGTTGTTTCGCAGATAATTTCTCTAATAGCACTATTCTAAAATTTGAATTAGAATTTTTAGCACAAGATCAGTTGTTAGTTTTTACCAATTTGGTCTCTTATTTTAATTTTGTTTATCTATATCCGTTTTTTTATCATGCATTGCATGTCTCTTTTTCTAGTTTATAATGAGCATTGCATGTCTCTTTTTCTAGTTTATAATGATTTGCTACGTGAATTGTTTCTTGTGGTGCATGAAAGATAAAAGCAATAATTATTCTTAATATATAATATCAACTCCTCTGTATCCATGCATGAGGCACGTCTGATCATCCAGCACTCAATATTCTAGCGTTTTCCACCCCACCATGTATCCAATCTCACATTTCAGCTAGGTGGATTGGTCATAGACTATAGTGACTGTTAACAATAAAATCACGGATTTAAGTCCTTTCTATAATATTTAGTAATTTAATTTTCACCGCAGGCAATGACTTGATGGCGGGGCAGCATTGTGCTGTCACATCCATCCCCTTAGAATCTATCGGCATTTAGCAGCTGTTGTGTTGGTCATGTTCCTTGCGTCAGAGGACTGATTTTCATCCAAAATTTTTTACAAAAATTTAAATCTTATATGATACTAGACTCACATCTAGTTCAGCCTCTCAGTACTTCCCTTCCATAAGAGACATGATATCAAGACATATACGAAAAATATCAAAGATTTTCTTTATTTCAATTTTCACTATACACTGGATATTAGAGATCCATCCACAGTCTCTCCGAATATCCCACGCTTATCCACTCCTATCTCTACAAGCCAGCAAGCAGGACATACATAGGTGATGGACAACTTCCTCCAACCACTGGGAACCACCTCAGAACCGTCCCCATCTGTTTGGAGAGCAATTGTTCCAAGGAGTTGGGAGTTAACTGCTGTTAACTCTCCCAAACTGCTGTTAGATAGCAACTGACCAAAGCAACCGAAGGCAACCGTCAGGTCAACTCAGAATCCCGTCCAACTGCATGCCAAGGCCCAGGCTGCATGCGCCCAAGGCCAGGCTCAGGTGCCACCCTGCGCATCCTTGCGAACTCATGCGCGCACGCGTCCGGCCGTGCGCGCCCATGCGCGGGCTAATGCCACATGCTCTGCTGTGCCGTTGCCTCGCGCATCCTGCTGCCGTGCGCGCCCTGTGCCGCATGCCTCCGGCATTGTGCGCATCCCTCTGCGCATCCTGCTGCCGTGCGTGTCCTGTGCCGCACGCCTCCGGCACTGTGCGCATTCTACTGCCGCGTGCGCCCAGTACTTGCCGCGCACACCCTGCTGCGCGGCACGCTCTAACATGGTGCCAGTACGCTGCCCATGCGCACCCCAACGCGCGCCCATCCATGGTGCCGCACGCTGCTGCATCTTGGCATCCGTCTGCTGGTGCCAGTGCTTGGCCTGGCCATACGAGCACCAGACCATACCTTTTTCTTGCAGAGCTCCGCCAAGCCTTTGCCCACTTGGAATTGGCACGGTAAAGGCATCAACCCGTGCCATCCCAGAAAGCCAGCTAATGGGACTGTGACAAACCTCCGCCACCCGAAGATCCCGACGTCCTCAGAGGGAGGTGTGACAAGTAAGTTTGAATTGCCTCTCCAAACTGCCACAAAGAAGTCTCCTTTTCCCAACTAGCCTCATTTTCTGGTTCCCCTTTCCATTGGACCAAATATTCGGTCATTCTATTTTTCTTGCTGTGTCCCAAGGTCCGGTGGTCAAGAACTTTCTCCACCTCCTTGTCAAATTGTTGCCTTATTGTTGGTGGGGCTCTTTACGTCTGAATCCTTGAAGGATCTGCATCTTCATGAAAGGGCCTTAGATAACTCACATGAAAGGTTGGATGTACCTTTAATCTTTCCGACAGATGCAATCGATAGGCGACATTTCCCACCTTCTTCACCACTTCAAAGGGCCCATCATACTTTGGAATAAGACCTCGATGTACCTTCTTACTATTGATCTTTTTCCAGATTTGAGGAGTCAGTTTCAGCAGAACTTTATCCCCCACATTAAATTCCAAAGGCCTGCGCCCTTTGTCTGCATATTTCTTCATCCTCCTCGCTGCCTTATGGAGACTGTTCTATGCCTCTTCCAGCATTTCTTGCTAATTTCAGACAAATCGATAGGCTGCCGGGCAGATTCCTCCAGATTTTTGCAAGGCAACTTCTTGAGGGGTAAGAGGTTGGTGTCCAGTCGCCAACTCAAAAGGATTGAATCCTATTGCAGAAGATCGATGAAGATTATAGCAAAATTGAGCAGTGTTTAATAGCTTCAACCAATTCCTTTGGCTGGCTGTCACATAGTGTCTGAGATACTCTTCCAACAGTGCGTTCACCCTCTCTGTCTGACCATCAGTTTGAGGATGATTTGCTGTGGAGAACTTGAGTTCAGAACCCATTAATTGGAAGAGATAGGTCCAAAATCTTCTCGTGAACCGAGCATCTCTATCACTGATGATATCTGTAGACAACCCGAAATGTTTCACCACATTTCGATAGAACAAGTCCGTAGCAGTCTCCGCTGGACATGCTTCCGGTACTGGGACAAAAACAGCATACTTGGAGAAGCGGTCAACAACCACCATGATAGAAGTCATACCTTTCATCTTCGGAAAGCCACTGATGAAGTCCATGGATACCGAAACCCATGGCTTTTCTGCAATTGGCAAAGGTTGTAGGAGACCCGCCTCCTTGCGCCTCTCCACTTTGTCTTGTTGGCACACCAAGCAAGACCGGACATAAGCCTCGATGTCCTCTTCCATCTTCGTCCATACAAACGTACGGGATAAGAGAGCCATCATGCGCTCCCTTCCTGGGTGTCCCGCCCATTGGAAATCATGGGACTCCCTCATGAGTTGTCTCCTCAGTCCCCCGCCATCAGGGACATATGGTCTATTGCTTTTGCCCACCAATAGACCATCTTCAACCCAATATCTTCGGCTCACACCATCCCGAACCTGTTGAAGCAACTTTTGGTAGCCTTTATCCGACTGCGCCACCATCCGAATCTTGTCGGTGAAGTCTGCTTCCACAGAAGAAATGGCAGCAGCCATTTCCACAATGCCTTTCCTACTCAAGGCATCAGCAACCTGATTATGCCTCCCAGGTTTATGCTCCCATTCCAAATCATATTCAGCCAAGAATTCCTGCCATCGAGCCTGTCTAGGAGACAGCTTTTTCTGCATCAAAAAAAATGTGTTAGCCACATTATCAGTTTTCACCACAAACCTGGTACCCAACAGGTAGACCCGTCATGTCCTCAAGCAATGTACCACAGCCAGCATCTCTTTCTCATGGGCAGAATATCGTTGTTCTGCCTCCTTGAATTTCTAGCTTTCAAAGGCAACCGGATGTCCCTCTTGCACCAGCACACCTCCAACAGCTTTATCGGAGGCATCGGTATGCACTTCGAAAGGCTTCACAAAATCAGACAACTTAAGCACCAGTTCCGATGAAACAGCCACCTTCAATTCCTCGAAGGCCTCTTGGCATCTTTCGGTCCAATCCCATGGCTAATCCTTCCTCAACAGATCTGTCAATGGGGTAGCCTTCCTTAAATATCCAACCACAAATTTGCGATAATAGTTTGCCAAACCAAGAAAACTTCTCAACTCGGCAACTTTGGTAGGTGCTGCCCAATCCAGAATGGCCTGCACTTTCTTCTGATCCATTTTCACCGTGCCATTGCCCACCACATGTCCGAGGAAATTGATTTCTTTGCAGCAGAATTCACACTTTTCCTTCTTGACATATAGCTTGTGTTCTCTTAGTCGATGGAATACCAACTTTAGGTGCTTTTGATGTTCTTCCAAAGAACCACTATATATGACTATATCATCCAGATAAATAACCACAAACTGATTGATATAATCAGAAAAGACATCATTCATTAAGTTGCAGAAAGTTGCAGGTGCATTTGTTAAACCAAACGGCATGACAAAGAATTCATAGGATCTATACCTCGTAATCATAGTGGTTTTAGGTTCATCCCCCTCAGCAATCCTCACTTGCCAATAACCTGATCGTAGATCCAATTTGGTGAAGTATGCAACCTTGAATAAACGATCAAATAAATCTGATATCAGGGGCACCGGGTACTTGTTCTTAATGGTGACTTTATTCAGGCCTCTGTAGTCCACACAGAGCCTAAGAGAACCATCTTTCTTTTCCTGGAACAACACAGGGGCACCGAAAGGAGCTTTAGATGGTTGTACCTTTCCCACATCCAGCAGTTCACCCAACTGCTTCTTTAATTCAGCCAACTCCTTAGGCGACATTCTGTAGGGAGCTTTGGCAGGAGGTCTTGTGCTGGGCACAAGATCAATCTTATGGTCCACAGCACGTCGAGGCGGCAGCCCCTTTGGCAACTCTGAAGGCATTACATCATCGAATTCTTACAGAAGTTCAGCCACCTCCTTTGGCACCATTGCTGTCTCATCAGGACCCACATCAATGAGAGCAGCAAGGTAAGTGACTTGGCCCCGCTTCCATCCATGGGCCAATTGCATGGCAGAGACCATCTCCACCTTTGGTTCGCGAACACCAGCATCCGAAACCATGCTGCACCCTGTAACAAAATAAGGTCTCCTCTCATCATGGATCATCAGTCCATTCAAGTGTGGCAATATCGCCACTTTGGCAGCGACAAAAAAGTCATTGTCAAGGATCAAGTTGTAGTCGTCCAGCAGAACCACCATCAGATTCATGTGACCATCCCATCCGCCAATGGTCACTTGGACGTCAAAGGCCATGCCCCTCACGGCCTGGGCTTGGGAATTGACTGCCTTGATACGGCTCGAGTGTTTCACCACACTCAAGCCTAGAGTGGGTACTATCCTTTCAGCTACAAAACTGTGAGTGACACCACTGTCCACCATGGCTGAAAGTTGATGTCCATTGACTTCCATCCGCACGAACATCAGTTTGGGGCGTTCCTTGGCTTTCTCCGTCTGAATCGCACCAAGTAATTGCAGTGGTGCAACTTGGTATGTAGCCTCTGAATCAGAATCATCACAGGCATCTTTGGCAATAATGGCACTTATCTTGCTCTTGTTGGGATAATTGCGAGCAAGATGAGGACCATTGCAGATGAAGCAACCAGGATGAGGATTGGCATGATCCCTCCTTTGGTGGGAACCCTCCACCTTAGCCTTCCCTTTATCAATATCCTTGGTCCGCTTCTCACCAACATCCTTTGGCCTCTTCCTGTGATTCTTCTCAGCAAACTTAGGTTTGTTTGTGGCAAACCTATTGCTGGGCTTACTGATTCGCAAATCCACCAAGGCATCAGCGGCAGCCAATGCGGCGGGCAAGTCCTTGATGCCTTGCCGTCGCAACTCCAATTGTGCCCAAGGTTGGAGACCAGACAGGAAATTGAATAACCTGTCTGCCTCGGACATATCCCTTATGTCCAATATAAGAGAGCTGTACTTCTTTACATACACCCTTACCGAGCCGGTCTGTCTCAACTTCTTTAGGGAGTCCCTTGCAACCCATGCTGTATTGCAAGGGAGGAATTGCTCCTTCAATTCCTGTTTCAACACCTCCCAAGTAGCAATCTGTGGCCTGGCAACATCTTCCATTCTGGTTCTCCACCAAAGTTTGGCATCCCCCACCAAGTACATACTGGTGATAGAGACTTTCTCCTCTTCAGGAGCATGCGCAGCCTTGAAGTATTGCTCCATGTCCCACAAGAAATTCTCCAGATCTTTGGCACTCCGCATGCCATTGAAAGGCTTTGGATCAGGGACCTTCATCTTGACGGGCGCATCTCCCCGCGAAGGGTTTTGCAGCACCGTCTTGAGGAGTCTGACATCAAATTGCATCTCCTCCAATTGTTGCTGCGCCATTGTCAAGGCTTCCTGCAGTGGAACCAATGTGGCCAGCGAGTGCTCTACTTGCGACCACAAAGGTTCAGCGGCTTCCGTTTGAGGCACACCGAGCATTGTTTCCAACCGGGACAATCTTTCACGGATAGCTTCCATATTACCACCCGTTCGCATGAGCGTCACCCCCACGCTCAATGTTTTGGCTCTTAAATGGCCAAAAATTCCCTCGCTAGAGCAAACCTGCTCTGATACCAACTGTCACAGGGCAGATTCTCGCCCAGAATTTTTGCAAGAATTCAAGCCTTGTGCAGCATTAGACCCACGTCTAGTTCAGCCTCTCAGCACTCCCCTCCCATAAGGGACATGATATCAAGGCACATAAGGGAAATATCAAAGATTTTCTTTATTCCAATTCCCACTATACACTGGATATTAGAGACCCGCCCACAGTCTCTCCGAATATCCCACGCTTACCCACTCCTGTCTCTACAAGCCAGCAAGCAGGGCATACATAGGCGGTGGACAACTTCCCCCAACCGTTGGGAACCACCTCAGAACCGTCCCCATCTGTTTGGAGGGCAACTGTTCCAAGGAGTTGGGAGTCAACTGCTGTTAACTCTCCCAAACTGCTGCTGGACAGCAACTGACCAAGGCAACCGAAGGCAACCGTCAGGTCAACTCAGAATCCCATCCAACTACATGCCAAGGCCCAGGTTGCATGAGCCCAAGGCCAAGCTCGGGTGCCACCCTGCGCCCCCTTGCGAACTCATGCGCCATGCATCCGACCGTGCGCGTCCATGCACGGGCTAATGCCACATGCTCTGCTGTGCCGTTGCCTCACGCGTCCTGCTGCCATGCGCGCCCTGTGCCGCACGCCTCCGGCACTGTGCGCATCCTGTTGCCGCGCGCGCCCTGTACCGCACGCCTCCGGCACTGTGCGCATCTCTCTGCACATCCTACTGCCGCGTGCGTCCGATACTTGCCGCGCACACCCTGCTGAGCGACGCGCTCTAACATGACGTCAGTGCGCTGCCCATGCACACCCCAGCGCACGTCCGTCCATGATGCCGCGTGCTGCTGCATCTTGACATCCGTCTGCTGGTGTCAATGCTTGACTTGATCATACGAATATCAGACCATATCTTTTTTTTGCAGAGCTCCGTCAAGCTTCTGTTCATTTGGGATTAGCACGATAAAGATATCAACTCGTGTCATCCCAAAAAATCAGCTAATGGGATCGTGACACTTTAGCTCTGGCTCTTCTTAAACAATCTCCAGTCATTGGTTCTGTGGTTCTAAGCTTGTCGGTTGTCAAACAGATGCCTCTCCCAATAAACACATTTGATATATAAGCTGTGTTGCAGGCGTACCATCTAAATTAAGGATAAAGCCAGAAAGTCGGACCATCACTGAAACTGTCATATCTCGATGGTCACGGTAAACACATCACCCTATTATTCTTTATAAGCCGCAGAACACGGCTGACAGAGCCTTCAAGCATGTAGTCTTAGACACCTTGTTTTATGTTCTGGCTGTGGAATCATCTCTGAAATACTGGTTATACGGCGGTGTTCCTCAGAAGACATAACTTTAGAAAAATACTAACTGGAGAGATCCTAGTATCCCAGTGGCTTGGCTTTAATTACATACTTTTCTAAAAAGGAACAATTTCCCTGTTCAAACCTGTACACACTATGTCAACCGAAGTTAAGTACACCAAGGCGTGATCTCGGCCTCCTAGACAAGGTCCTGGCAATGAGCTGGTAATTAAGTGCACCTTAGCCTTGTCATGGATAAAAGTTCTAACAATGTGTTCAACAGAAGCTGAAAGAGTGGATCACACTGCAAAGTATGTGGAAGAGCAACAGTATAATGACATTCAAAAATATTTCTTTCACTGTTAAAATATTTGACAGATTAGGAGGCCTACAAAATAAAGAGGTCAGATGGGTATCGCATGTCAAAATCGCCGGATATGAAAAATACTCCATAGCATTTTACATCAGGGAAAAATGGTTTGATGAGATATCCTCTTGCTGGGAAAGACAGCAATTAGCAAACTCGTCTGAAATCTGCTGATAGCAAGTGGAAAGATATCATTGAATGGTAACAGACAAAGACATTCTTCAAGATGGATAACTTTTTTTGGGATCACAGGGTTGACGAATTGTGGAGAAAGAATTATATGCTCAGCCTGCTGGGGAACTTCTTGTAACAGGTGGGAGTTTGACAGAGCTGAGGTTCCCAGGATATGGTGACCAAAGTCCTAATCCTCCTCTAGTCTCTTTCAGCCCACTCGTATTCCCTTTGAATTCATCCAGGGACTTAACCCACTCTATTACCGATGAATGCTCCCTGGTGTGTTTATGTAGTATGAACAATGAATTGTATTCACAGTTGGGAAACATGAAAAACTTAAATGCATCCCCTAGCCTGTACACCACATAGCCAAAACTAAGCTGATCCCTTGGCGTGAAGAGGTTGACCTCATTGAACCACAGGCAGCCGAACAAGTCGGTCATTGTTGTGTGCTCCCGTATTATGACTGCTCCCTCTGGTACATCTGCATTTCACCATGTATGTGATTAGCATATCAATAAAATACAAAGGGTTGCCACGTCAAATTCTGCTCTTTTTTTAATAGCACTTTGTCAATTCAACTTTTTGATGACAAGATTTTGCCCTAAATGGTCTGTCATCTAAATTGGACCTCTTAATGCTCTAACCAGGTCACAAACGGTCTCCTTTCAATTAAAACTGATCTTTACATTAATTAGATGTGTTTACACATATATGAACAATCATTTTACCTGCACATATTTTGTTCATGGAACATACGAGAACTCAATATCAACTGAACAATTTAGAGGAAGAAAAAGAAAAATATAATCAGGTGCTGGATCAGATTTCTTCCAAATTGATGGATAGTTTGCTCAGTCAATGGATTGCAAATCCAAAAGTTAATAGTGCCAAGCTAAGTGGTGCTGTCTGACCCCTCAATGGGAACAATAATTAAAAAAAAATAGAACCTAAACGTTGAAACATCTAGAATATTCAACTGCAAGAACTTATAATTTAGCATCCAATCATTTAAATGTGATAGTCAAAAGGCATATTTTAAGACTCAATTGAAAAAAAAATACTTGAAGTTTCCAATGGAGCTCTCAAACCAAAAAGGGGAAAAGGAAAAAGAAAAGAAAGATAAGCTCCCAACAGAGATGGCGAGGATCACTCACTGTCCAGTAGAAAACAAGCCATAGCAAAGATGAAGTTAGATATGAAGCAGAATATAAATTAGGAAGAATCAATAAAACAACTTGGCAGATTTCAAGAGCAGCAGATAACCTAAAACTAACCCTGCCTACAGGTATTGGCAATAGATTATTAAGTTAAAAATAGTTTGTCTTATAACATCATGATACTTATCATATCTTTATTTGCTCCCATTTAAAAGATCTTTCAATTATAACAGGTAACCTAAAAATGTTATCTCAGATACTTGGAGTTGACTTTTTTAATGCTTCTTCACCAGTCATTCTTCTCTGCAGCAACATCCTTCATCACATGTATGTCCTTAACACTTGAGGAGAAACGCACGCACGCATGCATACTAGCATGAATATAAGCCTTTAAGTATTTGGGCCCAAATGCTTCCTGATGAAACAAATGACAATGCATTCATATATATTCACAAAATGAAAAATTATCCTCTTGCCTTAATCAATATAATATGAGGCCAGTTATTTGAGTAAAGTTAGCTGCACCATTACCACCATGCGGGCTCAATCAAATGATAATAACTTAAGTTGACATGTGCAGTCATACGCATGCATCTACAGGTTCATGGATAAATGTTTATAAAGGCTTTGCAGAAAGATCCAGTTTGCCTTACTACTAGTAGGAGATCAATGTAAACATGTAACAAATTAAGAGTTTTTCTTACCACTGATTGTCTGTTTCTTTGGACTCCAAGGTTCCATTCCCTCATAACGGTAAATCTTCATGTGCAAATCAATTAGTGGCCGAGCATAACGCTTCCTTCGCTTGCATGCATCAGCCTCCTCATAGATGCTTCTATGATGTTTATGACGAGCAATTGCAAATGTGTGCTTTCCTCGCCAAAGATATCTGCAAAAGAGACAGATCGGCGCACATTTAATAAAATTTGAGTCACAAAATAAGATCAACTTGGTTGCTCAGTCAAGACATGGAATCAACTCACCTTTCAAGAATGAGCAATGGATCCACAATAAGCTCCATTTTCCCATCAATCCAAATGCTATATTGAGCTTGAGGAAATAGCCTATGAGTTAATATCTTGGGAACCTTTCCGTTCCTTCTAGGCTCATCATATGGCGGATGATGTAGTGTCACAAGGCGCCAGATACCAACCCATTTCCCTCCATTACTGTCCACTTGGACACTAACATTTTGCTTGATGAAATCAAGGGACACCTCATCCACCACCATCAGAAAGCAGAAGAGCTTCTGGGAACGAAGACTTATGTTTGATGGTTGATGGGGAGTATCATACCCATCAAAAATGCCAGAAGCAACCACAAACTTACATTTCCGGGCATACTTTATATCTACATCATCCATTTCTGCACCTCCATTCTTCATAAATCCACAATGCACCTAGAGAACAAATTACAAGCAAATAGAAAACCTAGTTTCAGGACTCAGTAATATTTTCTAACTTGCATGAGGGGATAAATCAATAGAATCGGTAGGATTAGATATGAGATTCTTCATAACTCTAGTTGTCTTGAGAAGAAAATATTACATTTATATAATATTATCAGCTAACAGTCAATGAAAATTTTTTAGAGCTGCATTTTAAATGTCTGATATGTGCTGATGCAAACACGAAAATCTTGCAAATTGTTGATTTTCCCACCTGTTGTCCACGAGCAATATAAGAAGAGTCAAGCAAGTTCAGAGGTGCAGAGATATGTTTTCTGATCATGTGAAAAATAACATGAGGTTTCTGACAAGTGTCCTGCAACATATGTTGATCCAAAAATCATGATTGACTGTTTGAAATATTATTAAGCAGAATTTTTTAATGGGTCCATGAGGATAACTGTAAATGCGAGCAGTTTAAGCTTTCTGTGATTTGACCTCAGATGAGAAAAATAGTTGTTACATGTTCGATAATAGATGTTATTATCACAAATTGCATAATGCAATTTGTTGTACTTCACAAATAATTATGACATTTTTATTAGAAAGATTAGAAACACATGTTCCAACTTTGAAAACATGTCAGAGGTTAATGGGTGAAAAAGCCATTTCAGTACATGCCATTGCAAGCCAAGGAGCTCTCAAACAGATGCTCCTGCATAGGCATTTAAACAGGGACTGGACGCTCCAAAAGGAAAAGTAAAAGGTTAGTTAGAAATGAAGAAAAGAAATCCAGCATGCGACCAATTAAAATGTTCTTTGTTCTTGAGGATTATTATATATCATGAAGCTGGCATATTCTGATATAACCGAAAAAAAGCCAAGAAACACCATAGTGAAGAGGGAAAATGGTGCTTTAAACTGCTCTGAAAAAGGCAAGAGGCTTGTACTATTGAGCATCAGACAACTGCATTACAGAAAGGGAAAATTTCTATGTTTTGGGTGGACAATTAAAAAACTTATGCAGTGAAAGTCCACATATTTGGAGACGAAGGTTTTCCACACTAGCAATGTATTGCATTTTATAAGTGTACTCAAAATCAAAGCAAGTATTACGTCATTGTATGGCTTACCTTCATAGTTTTATTCAGCTTGAAGCTTTTCTCTCTCTGTTCCCAGCTCTGATGTCCTCCAAACAATGGTGGAGACTTAGAGTCTTCATTTGCTTGTTCATCGACCATTATATATGACAAACTTTTTGGAATTGTGTTAGGGGTTCTTTTTGGAATGACTACAGCATCAGGATCATCTGCAAGAGGAATTGGGCAACCTAATTGCATAACAGTAAAAAAGTTAGGCAACTGGCAGTACCAAATCTGAATAGGAATGAACTTGAGCAGTCATAATCTTACGATGCTGTGGTTTTGGTGTGAGACCCATCGAGTCTAATATGACAAGAACCTTGCTATCCTTTCTACAAAGAGCTGTAAAAAAATGAAAGCAATTGTGAACAAGTTCAGATCAGACAGTGGAAATCGTTGCTTAACTGATTAATCAGGAAGGTGATGGTAAATTAAAAGCCCTAAACTAAAAGACAAAAAATATACAGAAGATGTTAGATAATGATAGTTGGTGCTTATATTGGGTATATCACATTCTAAGTTTTATTCTGTCATGACGGTGAAAAGAAGAGAACTTGCCCACATTAAAACAGTGATGGCTTGATACCAAGGGAAAAAAATCAAATATAAACAAAATAATAATGTCAAACTTAGAATAGGCAACAAAAAGTCTTAATATGTTTAGTGTATGGTAGCTTTCTCCTTCTGGGAACCTTAGTCAAGAAATGAATAGTTAATTATTTTTACATTGAACATCAGAACAAATTTATTTATTTCAATCTGCATTCCACTGTCAAAAAATTAGTCCATGCACTCCAGAATCATTCAAATGAATGAAAAATGAGCTGCAGCTTAATTGTCGCAGTAACTGGACATGGTTACCGCGAAAGACAAAAATACTCCGCAAATGTTGAGGTGATTGCAGCTTTAATAAGTCATTGCAAATATTAGACTCTTTCCCTAGAGAGTATTGTTATATACTTGGTTGACCCCCACAAATGTAGATTGCTAATCAAAATTGAGCCTAACTCTGTTCAGAAGATATATCTCTTCAAGCAATTAATGACTGCTATTTAAATTGTTCACATGGAATTGGCAAACTTAAAATTTAACATCAATGTCCAGATCAAGAGCATGTGAAACTGATTTATATTTAAATACCAAAACTTAATTTAACTTGCAATTCATACTATGAAGCTGTGGAACCATTATCCAGACAAGGAGCAAGATAAGATGAAACAAAATGATTTCTAAAGATAGTATATTTAGTTACACTTCATCAATACAAGGCATTTTCTTAATTAGGCCATAAGATAGTATATTTCAGACGAGGAGAACCGGCAAGGGATTTAGTTGAAAGATTTGGTTCTGAATGAAACTGTCCGACTTTAATGGGTTTGGGTTGGACCAACCTTAAAGTGGCGCCAGTGCATGCGGAGAGTTCCAACAAAACGTTAAACCATGTAAAAAACCTAAAACAACTCCTTCTCCTCCTACACCATGAAAGGGTTTGATATAACCTACTGAATGCAAAATATAGTCTTCGATATTGATTTGCCCCAACCTAGAAACCTAATAAGAAACAGAATATTAAACTACTAAAAGGACACAAAGGGCAAAAAGATTTAAGGAAAAGGTGGAAAGGGGAAAGAAAGTTGAATTCTTGAATTACAAGAATCACACTATAAGCTCTCAAAACCATGTCAAACATATGAACAAACCCTACATGCCGTAAATGAGTAAAGAAAACATCCAAATAATTACTGTAAATTAATTATATGAGAAAACGCCTGATCCAGAGAAAAGAAACCTTCCATCAAAATTATAGTACCTGATAGGAAACTGATAGAAGAATGGCACGACCAGAGGTGGAACAGCAATGCCACAAGAATAAGCATCATCCATACGATAGCCGACACGAGAACCAACCGAATGAAACCCCTCCTCCAAATCATCTTCAAAGGATCTTGCCCGGCCCTCCCCGGAGAATCGTCGCCACCTTCATCAACCGAACCAAAGAAAAAGCTCATCAAATCTATCGCTCCAAGAACTGATTTAAAAAAAAAAAAAAAAAAAAGACTCCACTTTCTTCTCACCTTTGGAGAGGGAATACTGGTTGCTCCGATCCGCTCTACGGACCACCCTAAAAGAGAGCGATCGCTGGGCCTCGGACTCCATTGCTATCTTCCGGCTCCCATCTTTAGGATCAAACAAGAGGAAATTGAGAGATTTTGGATCAGAGAATCACAGAACCTATTTCCAAGATCAAGAGTGGTAAAAACAAAATCTTTTCAAACCCAAAAAATGGAAAAAAAAGATGGAAACAAAGTTCGGGTTTTCGAGAAAGAAAACTATTTTGCTTGACTCGAGCAAAAAATAATGAATCTAAGAACGAAGAGGGATAGAGAGCGTCGGAGGGGGGCGCGACAGAGAGCACCAGATCTGGGAGGAGGAGAGGGACGAAAGCAATCGAGAGCCTGGTGTCGACATCGGTGATCGGATCTTGATCACTGGCTCCGCGGAGCTCCGATCCGATATGGGGTGCGCGACTAGTTAAATGCGTAGACGGATCGGACCAATATCCACATCCGAATAGAAACAGGAGCAATTACCCGATACCAGTTCTGGGTTTGAGTGGGTCGGGTTCGTGCTGCGAGAACCCAGATCTCGATTTCTGTCAGCATCGGGCTCTCAAGTCCCAACCACACGTCATAGAAAAATTCGGCTTCCAAGCTAACCCCAAATTCTTTTCTTAAATCTTTTAATCTCAAACTATATAAAGATATCTTGATTTCTTCATTTTTCAATTCCAAAAAATAACACTAATCAAATTATATTTTAGATATCAAAATATTTCTATAATAACTGTAATTAAATCTCCCCCAAAAAGCTTTAAAAAGCCTGCTATATGAGAAGAAATCCTATTCGACAAGAAAGAAAGAGCTCAAAAACTGTTAGTAAATATCTTATTTCTATAAGATATGATGCATTGAAAATTACTATTTATAGAATAATTAATTTTTTATATAATTAAGACCCAATAAATATGTTTGCAATTTAAAATCTTTATCACTCACATAAATCTACGCGCGCATTATAGCTAGTGTCCTATAATGTCCATTGAAAATGATATCAACATATCGGCCGGTATGTTCTCGATCAATATTTTAATTCTCTGAAATTAAATTAACATCTTGATTAAGGTCTAAAAATAGTTGCAATCTTTTAAAATAATAGTTGAGATCACAAAAGATTTTGCATCTTTCCAAATTCTCTAACATTCCATGTTAGCCATGATAAACTTAGATTTCATATCATTTTGGTCTTTGTCATGGTATGTCAGTTTTAAAACTTTTGAGTAGAGGATAGTTCCAAAGGTGGGGATTGGCCGGAGATAATGAATTATAAAAGAATATTTATTTCGTTGTAGCTCTATCGCTATGATGCTAAATATGATTTAGGGGGTTTGGATCCAGAAAACAACTTCCTAGCTGAAAATTCACTTTAAGTCGATCAATAGGCTAGACTATAACTCCATAAATATTAACTTACGAGGTTCTTGCTCGAATGGTAAGAAACAAGAGAACAGAGATTTGATTCCAAGGGTCGTCAATCTTTACTTTAACCCTCATTCTGCAAGCTCAAGTTTAACATGTTTGGAAGCATAGGCTCCAACCTAGGTGGGGTGGGGTGGGGTGGGGTGGGTTGGGGGAGATGATGATTTTGGAATCCTTCATTGCAAAATAAAAATTAAAAATAAAACATTAGTGACAGGCAACATCTAAGCATTGCTATTATTGGTAAGGATAGAATGATCTTGTTACCTCAAAAACCAAGAACATGATAGATTAAATTTAGATCTTGGATTACTTTGAATCTGGAATTGGATGTGGTCTGAAAGACTACAAGGATGGAAGGGATTTGGATATTCTCGTTATTTAGATAGAATTGGATAAGTTGGATCTTCTGATTCTTCTGACCATTAAGAAACTAACAGAATGCTCCTAGAATGAGTCAGGAATGAAAAATCTGATCCTGATGGAGACAGGCATGGATCAAAGTTTGTCTCCAAGGCCTTGTTTGACCCATATCCATTCACTTCATGTAACATATGTTTAAAAACTATTGCGGAATTCAGACATACAAATTTGCGGTCAACCTCTAAATTTAAATAATATTCAAGTATAACAATATTTTGCATAAGAAGTGTCGCAATGGAATTCGGTATTCGAATATGCTAATGTGTGCTTGCAAAATAAGAATATATTAACTTGTGTTCCTGCCAATCAGCTTCTGTGCCTCTATATATCCTTCCATTTCCTTCTCTTCTTCCTTTATATCTTCCTTATACCAGTTTGTTTTCTCTTATCATATCAAGAACCCTCTTGTTTTCTTATATTTTTGTTTAACTAGCTCTCGAAGTCCTAGGTTAAAAAACTTTCATGTAATCTTCTTCTTGGTTAAACATCCTTCAATTTCTATTTATCATTTAGGCTGCAAACTTTCATTTATTTAAACTGAACATCACGTTTGGCAGCATTACTAGCCATTGATTCTGATGGATGTGGCTGCTGATTTTTCATGAATCTACTATTTTAACAATAGATGGTTGGAACTTATCATACAAATAATTTTGTTGAAAGAAAGGGGTGATGATTACCCAGTGCGTTATGGTAAAGTGAGTTGGAATTGATTAACTTATGCCAATGATGCTATATACAAAGAACATACTCACAAAGTGTACTGATAGATTGGATGAAACCTTCTCGATACACATTAATCCCCTCTTGAACATGCTACAAGTTTTAGCTGGATTAAGAGAGAGGGATGTGTTTGGGAGAATGCAAATTGCAAATAAATAAAGGAACAATGAACATTGGATGCCTTAAGATTGCTTTAAAAAACAGAGGTGAAAAGGAAAATGATAGATGTTTTTCATCAAAGAGAGAGAAAGAAAAAGTTTAGACATAAAAAAGAACTTAGAAGGCATGAAAAAAAGCTATGTTTCAAAAAGTGGCTAGAAGAAAAAGGATCCTAATCTCCCTCATGTTCTACAACTCTGAAGCATTTTAAGAAGAGACTGATTGGAAACATCGCCATCATCTTTTTGATCGAGAGAGAAACTAAATGAAGTAAATTCAGAAAAGATACTCTTGATTGAACAAACATATTGATCTAACTTGTCAATATTTTTAAATAAAAAAAATTATCATTATTTTTGGTAGCTTCAGATGATTGAATTAGTCAAGATAGCTGTTCAGTACAAGAAAAACAAAATGAAAGAGTTACCAATCAGACTTAGCTCAGCCGGCCCTCATAAATAGATAGATCATGACATGTCGCTTGGCGCGATGCATGCAGTATCAATGTCAATCCTAAAACATTCATGCAAGACTTTGGAAATAGTGTAGGATAATATAAGAGCCTTAGCAACTCACAGAAAACAAGTATTCATATTTCTCAAGACACACCAAAGAAGTTCATGGATCTTGTCAACAGGGGGGCCGCTCGAGCAGCACATGGTGCTACAAGCAACCCAAAAAGACAAGTTTATTGAATTCCCAACAGATAATTTGTATAAAGATAAAGGGCAAGTAAAGAAGGCAAGGCATCCTCTTTTAATTTAATTTAAAATATCTTGCAAGAATTGAAGACAAGCATGGTTTTCTATAGACTAAGTCTTAAGTGAATTCCAAGAAAAAGAACAAAGTGGAATCCAATGAAGCTACCAAAAGAACAAAGTAGAACCCAGTGAATCTACCTGGGGAAATGCCTTCAGTTGATTCTTTTTCTAAGTGAAACAGAAATATCGGGTACAAATGTTCACTTAAAGAGTTTAGATTCTCCATAACCAAAATTCCTTGAAGAGTGGAATGCAGGAGCTATGACTCTTCTAGCTCTCGATGCAAGTAAAGAACTTGTGTGAGGGTTGCTTCTGTTATTGGGAGACACATGTACAATTTGAAGGTTGGAGCAATTGTTATTAGCTGCAGCCCTTTCCAGCCTTTCCCACCTCACCTTCCTCTTGATCTCTTCCTGCTCAGCCACTGATTCTCGATGGGCCAGCTCCTGGAGACACTTGGAGTATAGCTCAGGCTCCATTTCTTCCAGCATAGTCTTGACACTCATTGTCAGCTCCTGGACTGACTTGCTCCAGTGCCAGCTGAGGTTCTTCTCGATGCCTTGGACAATAGCAGGAAGAATTTTTTCCATACACCTTGATGCCATTCTCACAAACTGTTCATTATTCCATACATAGAGAGCTCTTTCGGCTACCTAAACAGATGAAAATCCACAATAAAGGTCAGCAATGAAACAATAAAATTGCTGTCAATTATGTAAGTTGTTAAGATAATACCAGATCTTAAAACTTGATTGGAACACTGATAATCTAATGTCTATTTAAGATATAAGATGACAATTATTCATAAAGATAACAATGTAACAAAATCTATTTAACTATAAAATTGAAGATTTTCATGTCTATGACTTTGTTAAGACTACTAATCATGCATGCAGTTTTTCATCCATCTAGGAGTCAAAAGAAAGACAGGAAAACAAGAAAGAAGTAAAAGAATTTTGCCCCCTTCTCTACACTCCCCTTGGAAATGAATACAATTTCGCATCTCAGTGGCAGGCCCTTGATAATTAACCTGGCATACTGGGAAAACAACGGGCAAGCACAGTATAACATATAATTAACTATTTCCAGAAATATTAAAAGGGTGAAAGAAATTGGTTTAAGTCTTAAGAGTTTCAATCCGTTTACTGTTGACTGTTTCCTGCTCAACAAAGCAAAAGAGATCAAAGAAATGCCATGACCTTCTTTTCCCACATTATCATGTCCATATATTTAAAATAAGGTACAGGTAAGGGGAATCAGCAGTCATGTTATCCATACAGGTAAGCACAACATCAAAAGAGCTTCTCAATTATAATGACAAAAAGGACGCAACAAGAAGTAGTTGCATGAAGAAGTTTTTTTCTAGCACTACTCCTATTTTAATCACAAAGAACTGGTTGGAGCTGGCATAATTCATTGCCCATAAAGAGCTTGGGAAGGATACCTACAAACAGAGCTCCTTGCAGAATGTATTTTCACCAAAGTAGTTACTACACTTAAACAAGCTAGTATCATACAACGCACAGTGGACGAAAATTTCAGATGGACCAATCATCCGACTTCTTCATAATGTTTAAATGAAAGCAAATGGATTTGAGGCTCCTACCAATTTCTCTGGGATGTTCAAGTTTTATGATCATAGAAGGGGCAAAATTCAAAAAATTCCAAGAAAAGCAACAAAATGAACCTTTTAGTTCCCACTGACCTGAGAGTTACAACTGCTCAAGCACTTGGCAATTTGAGAGCAGAGAGGCACAGCTAGCTTCTCAAACTCGCTGGGGCATAAGCTCTCCACCAAGTCCTCCAGCTCCCCAATTATCAGCACCTCCTTATGGCAGTTGGTCACAGGCCAATACCTCAGTATCCCCCTCAGCACCACCCCACCCAGCTCAGGCTCCTTCTGAACAAACTGGGAAACACAGTAGAACAGCTGTTGGTAATAGGACGGCATCCACTTCGACTTGTGCAGTGGTACCAACACCCGTGCCAAGAATACCCTATGCTCCTCCTTGAGGGGCACCGCGAACCCATTGATGATGCTTCCCCATATCTCCAGCAACTCCCCGATGCCAGAGTGCCGCTCTGCATCAGAGGCAAAGCGTAGGAACACGTTGCTCATCGACCTCCTCATGAACGACCGCTCGTCGGTCAGCTTTGAGTACAACTGGTGGTACACATTCTTGAGGCGGTCACGCTCCCGTGGGTCCTCCGATTGGAAGAGGCCTAAAAGGTTCAGGAGGAAGGCATGGTCAATGTGACCAGGAAGGGACTTAGGCTTAGCGTGTGTGACAAGAGCTCCAAGTATATCATAGACAATGTGCAGGTGAGGCCATGAAGGGGCAAGCACCATTGCAAGGCAGTCATTGTCAAGGAAATCGGATGGGAGGGATGGGAGGGATGGCAGGGGAAGTTGGCGAAAGAGGTTGGCAGAGAGCATGGAGATGAGGGAGGCCAGGACCCGATCGTCGAGCAGTTTTTTGGTAGAGCGAATGGCAGAGAGGATCCAAGCGAGTCTGCATCTCTTGAGGTCTTGCTGTGATGGGGACTCCGCAGGGTCAGTGAAGGTGAAGACACGGGTGCAGGAGGAGATCTTGGAGATGAGCTCATCCTTTGCGAACTCAGAAGAAGTTGGCGATAACAAGGTGGCGCCGGAGATGTCGTTGGCCTTGGAATCAAGGTCAAAGAGGGATTCGAGGGTGGTCGATTCCTCCGTCTTGGGAGCGGCCTTTGGTGAAGTCTTGGGTGCACCCATCTTCTCTGATCTCTATTCCTTGCCTTGGGTTCGTTTTCTCTCTGGTTTTCAGGTGAAGAGAAAGAGGACGGGAAGCCAAAGAAAGGCTGGGAGGGGCTGTCACTTTGCATTGGTACTCCTTGGCGGGTTTTGAAGAGTCGTCCAAATGGGGCGATACTTGCTTTGGGAAGAGAATTGAAAATTCCGACCGTTGAGAGGACCTAGCTTTTATTAAAGGCAAAGGCACATGCGATCCTTTGGGCTCTCTCTTTTGTTATGGCTCAAAACAACAAGGTTTTTGGTAGGCAAAACAAAAATTGGTTGGATTGGAGTGTTTGGACATAGAAGAATTTTAAATCAAGCTCGCCGGAAGTGGTCATTCGGGTTGGTCAGATCTTCTACAACATCGGACATTATAATCTATAATATTATCACCTCCATCCGATGGAATGAGCTTGCGAAACTGCGATCAACCTATAAACCGGAAAACTCAAACATTAGAATGGGATCAAGCGAGACTACTCCATTGAAAATATAGACTCCAAGCTAAGATTCAAATCAGCTGGGTATAAGAACTCGCAAAACAGGTTGGTGTAAGGGCATGGCCTGGAAGATTGCCAACTTAAGCAAAAATAAGCTACAAGGTAAAATGAAATAATATCAGTCAGCATATTAATTAGACTTAACACAATTTATATGTGAAAGGTAAATCCAAGAGACACCAGAGAGATCATAACCACATACTAGTGACGTAACCAAACTCAGTATTCTTGCAATCTGAGCCAACTGGGCAAGTTTGTACGAGTGGAAGGAGACATCCCTATAACTCAGGGGAACCTTCCTACATGCAAGGCATACCACTGGCCATTCAGTTGATTATATTGGTACTTCGCTCGTGTTTGATTGATTGGAACTTGCGCAGTTTCTAAGCCACTTCCAACTAATACAATGTGCCATGTATCTGTTCATAGCCATCAAATTATCACATGCTTGTGATTTTCCCTGCCAATTCATAACACTTGGGTCCACCTGAACATGTTGTCCCCTGGCCATCCTCTTGTACATATTATGCAGTAATTATCATAGTACTGACCAAAATATATAATATAAACCAACAAAATAATTAGATGGCCGACAAGATCAAACCACTACTACTAAAGAATAACAACCTAAGACATGATGGATTTTCCTTCTCCAGAATATTTATCAGTAGAAGTATATAGAGTGCATAAAAATAGGGCATTACATCCACAGTCGCCATAATCTAGTTAGAGGAAAAAGACAGTGCTTCGGTTCACAAATGAAAAGGGAGAAATCCAAGGGAGTTTTCCTGTCAGTTACACATAATATCTAATCATTTGTCCGCAATGTGATAGTTAAGTATGTGTTTATAAATAATTATACAGGTATTATTTCTCTGTCTCTAGCATCTTGTGGCAGTATGAAACAATTGAACTGATTAAGAGTAGTAGTTGATTCAAAGGAAAACAGAAAGGGAGATTAGAGATTCCCTATTTTCCCGAACACAAGGCAGTAAAAGCAAGCCGCTTGAACAATGAGAGTACTGAAAATTCATCAAGAAATCATCTTCATGGAGGTAATTGACAGATCAGACCTAAGTACCAAGTATGGAAGGTTCATTTGTGGTATAAGATGTATAGAAGTTAAAAGGACTTACGGAGGGCGTGAATGAAAGAGTTGATTGACCGAAAACAAAAAAAGAGGAGTTCTACACAGAGTTGGGACATTTCACTACTGGCATCTAGAAATGCACAAGACATGCAGCACATTGCAGCAATTGCCTAGGGATCTAAACAACATGACTGTCCCAATTCTAGCAACAAGCAAACTTTGAGTTATACGGATCAAGGATGACACAAAATGACAATACACTTTCAGCTGTAAAGGCAAAGCTAAATGCATCACCAAGTCAAAATATCCATCCCAAAAAAATTAAAGGACGTTATAAATATTTCATAAAATCCAGAAGGGAACTAGAATTGGCGGGGGGGGGGGGGGGGGCGGCGGGGTGTTGTGCAGGGGTTGCAATACCTGATTAAGATAGCAGGTTATTTTTAGAACCCTTGCCATGGCGTATTTACTGCTAAAAAGGTTGAAAATCAACATTCACAACCGGACTTGATATTCTTTTGTATATGTTAGGATTTGACGCCTCGAGATTTAGCCCACATTGAGCCCACAACGAGATTTGCGACGAAAAATGAAGTCCAACGAGATCAAGATCATCCTAAACGGAGCTCGGATGGAGGAGATACGAGCTTTTGAAGTCGGCACGAGACTCGAGGCGACGGAGGACCGCGGCGGCGGGCCGGCGGAGCGGGGGCGGTGCGGCTGCAGGCGGCGCGCGGCCCAGGCGGGGCCAACGCGCGGGATGCGCGACCCAGGCGAGCAGCCCAGTCCGCGCGCGGGGGCAGCCCAGGCCCGCGAGCGCGGGCCGGCCCAGGCCCAGGCGCCTTGCCTGGGCCCTTTATCCCGGTCATCGCATGGTACTGAAAAAGTCTTGGGAGGTGGTATCCTGATCAAACATCCACCCAACAAGTGGTATCAAAGAAAGGCGGTACAAGGACACAGATTGCAGCGGTAGTGAGCAAGACTAAGATGGAGAAGATAGGAACAATCAAAATGAAGATCAACAAGTTTGATGGTAAAAGCATTTTCTCCTTGTGGCAGGCAAGGGTGAAGGACGTGCTCATCCAACAGGGATTGATCGATGCTCTCTTGTGCGATGAGAAGCCGACCACCATGGAGGTGTGGGATTGAAAACGGCTACAGATGTAGACGGTGAGTACCATCCGCATGTACCTGACGGATGAGGTGGTGATCCATGTGCTGAGCGAGATTTTTCTGACGGTGATGTGGTCGAAACTCGAGGAGTTGTACATGACAAAATCTCTCACCAACACTCTTTTCCTCTGGAGGCAGTTCTACCAACTGCGGATGGCTGAGAGACAAAACATGCAGGAGCATCTCAGCCACTTCCAGAAGATCCTCACCGACCTCCTCAGCGTTAGCGAGAATGTTGAGGAGAAGACTAGGGCACTGGTTTTGCTGGCGTCGCTTCTTCCTTCGTACGAGTCCTTGGTGACTGCTCTTCTAGTGGGGAAGAGCACTATCAAGATGGACGAGGTTACCACGGCGATACTCTAGAACGAGGTTCTCAGGAGGGAGAACCCAGCTTCGAGCTCAGGTAGCGATAGCTCAATTTTGGTGGCTTCTGAAGGAGCAGGAGGCGGTAGACGGAGCGACAGGAGATCGCAACGAGGGCGGTCCAAGTCCAGGAGGGACTTGAGCAAAATCAGGTGTTACCGGTGTGAGGAGTTGGGGCATCTAGCTAGAGATTGCCCTCAACTCAAAAATCGGACGGTGGCTGCTGTAGCGACAGCCGGCAGCGATTTAGATGGAGATGTCCTGGAGATATCTGATGAAGTATCTACTTTTTTCCAGTAGTGGATATTAGATTCTGCATGTCCCTATCATGTATGTTGCAGAGAGAAGCAATTTGACTCCCTGTAGAACAGTGAGGGCACTGTATATCTGCCGGATGGATCGAGCTGTATGATCAGAGGCATTGGGACGGTCAATTGGAGGATACATGACTGTGCAGTGAGGAGATTGGGGGAGGTCCGATACATACTCAATTTCAGGCGGAATATTATCTCACTTAGCAGACTGGATTCGAGAGGCTACAGGATGGTAGCTGGTGGAGGAATCTTGAGGATGCTACGTGGCGATAGGATTATGCTGGAGGAGAAAAAAAGGGAGCAGAGGATATTATTACCTGACGGAGAGCCCAGTGCGAGGTGGAGCTTCGGGAGCCAGGTGGAGTCCAGAGCGGGTGGAGCTCCTAAAAGTAGATCGGGCACGAGACAGAAGACTCGGGAGGATGAGAGGCGACGTCGCAAGGTGAGATTCTTATTGCTGCAGGACGATGCCCCGAGCAGATCTCAGGTCAGGAGGAGCACAGCATACGACGGAGATGGGATCGAGCAGCCTGGCTTGACTCTCATGTTTGCCTATCCATGATCAGCAGGCGATTGTCCCAGGGCATGGGGGCGAGGAGATCCAGAAGCTCTCGGAGTTTAGAGGAGGCTGAATATCGAGTCGAGGTGGAGATTGTTAGGATTTGACGCCTCGAGATTCAGCCCATATTGAGCCCACAGCAAGATTCATGACAAAAAATGGAGTCCAACGAGATCAAGATCACCCCAAACGGAGCTTGGATGAAGGAGATACGAGCTTTTGAAGTTGACACGAGATCCGAGGCAGCGGAGGACCGCCGGCGGCTGGTGGCGGGCCGGCGAAGCAGTGGCGGCACGGCCGCAGGCGGGGCCAACGCACAGGACATGCGACCCAAGCGCGCGGCCCAGCCTATGCACGGGCCCACACGCGCGGGCCGGCCCAGGCACCCTGCCTGGGCCTGTACCCCGATCCACCGTGGATCGAGCAGTCCACCACTGGGCCTGTAGACCGCGTCGGTGTTTTCCACACGTTTCTCGAGGTCCACGACATTATTTCGTGGATCGGAGCGCGATCGGAGGGGGGCGGCGGGGTGTTGTGCAGGGGTTGCAATACCTGATTAAGATAGCAGGTTATTTTTAGAACCCTTGCCATGGCGTATTTACTGCTAAAAAGGTTGAAAATCAACATTCACAACCGGACTTGATATTCTTTTGTATATGTTAGGATTTGACGCCTCGAGATTTAGCCCACATTGAGCCCACAACGAGATTTGCGACGAAAAATGAAGTCCAACGAGATCAAGATCATCCCAAACGGAGCTCGGATGGAGGAGATACGAGCTTTTGAAGTCGGCACGAGACTCGAGGCGACGGAGGACCGCGGCGGCGGGCCGGCGGAGCGGGGGCGGTGCGGCCGCAGGCGGCGCGCTGCCCAGGCGGGGCCAACGCGCGGGATGCGCGACCCAGGCGAGCAGCCCAGTCCGCGCGCGGGGGCAGCCTAGGCCCGCGAGCGCGGGCCGGCCCAGGCCCAGGCGCCTTGCCTGGGCCCTTTATCCCGGTCATCGCATGGTACTGAAAAAGTCTTGGGAGGTGGTATCCTGATCAAACATCCACCTAACAAGTGGTATCAAAGAAAGGCGGTACAAGGACACAGATTGCAGCGGTAGTGAGCAAGACTAAGATGGAGAAGATAGGAACAATCAAAATGAAGATCAACAAGTTTGATGGTAAAAGCATTTTCTCCTTGTGACAGGCAAGGGTGAAGGACGTGCTCATCCAACAGGGATTGATCGATGCTCTCTTGTGCGATGAGAAGCCGACCACCATGGAGGTGTGGGATTGAAAACGGCTACAGATGTAGACGGTGAGTACCATCCGCATGTACCTGACGGATGAGGTGGTGATCCATGTGCTGAGCGAGATTTTTCTGACGGTGATGTGGTCGAAACTCGAGGAGTTGTACATGACAAAAACTCTCACCAACACTCTTTTCCTCTGGAGGCAGTTCTACCAACTGCGGATGGCTGAGAGACAAAACATGCAGGAGCATCTCAGCCACTTCCAGAAGATCCTCACCGACCTCCTCAGCGTTAGCGAGAATGTTGAGGAGAAGACTAGGGCACTGGTTTTGCTGGCGTCGCTTCTTCCTTCGTACGAGTCCTTGGTGACTGCTCTTCTAGTGGGGAAGAGCACTATCAAGATGGACGAGGTTACCACGGCGATACTCTAGAACGAGGTTCTCAGGAGGGAGAACCCAGCTTCGAGCTCAGGTAGCGATAGCTCAATTTTGGTGGCTTCTGAAGGAGCAGGAGGCGGTAGACGGAGCGACAGGAGATCGCAACGAGGGCGGTCCAAGTCCAGGAGGGACTTGAGCAAAATCAGGTGTTACCGGTGTGAGGAGTTGGGGCATCTAGCCAGAGATTGCCCTCAACTCAAAAATCGGACGGTGGCTGCTGTAGCGACAGCCGGCAGCGATTCAGATGGAGATGTCCTGGAGATATCTGATGAAGTATCTACTTTTTTCCAGCAGTGGATATTAGATTCTGCATGCCCCTATCATGTATGTTGCAGAGAGAAGCAATTTGACTCCCTGTAGAACAGTGAGGGCACTGTATATCTGCCGGATGGATCGAGCTGTGTGATCAGAGGCATTGGGACGGTCAATTGGAGGATACATGACGGTGCAGTGAGGAGATTGGGAGAGGTCCGATACATACTCAATTTCAGGCGGAATATTATCTCACTTAGCAGACTGGATTCGAGAGGCTACAGGATGGTAGCTGGTGGAGGAATCCTGAGGATGCTACGTGGCGATAGGATTATGCTGGAGGAGAAAAAAAGGGAGCAGAGGATATTATTACCTGACGGAGAGCCCAGTGCGAGGTGGAGCTTCGGGAGCCAGGTGGAGTCCAGAGCGAGGTGGAGCTCCTAAAAGTAGATCGGGCATGAGACAGAAGACTCGGGAGGATGAGAGGCGACGTCGCAAGGTGAGATTCTTATTGCTGCAGGACGATGCCCCGAGCAGATCTCAGGTCAGGAGGAGCACAGCATACGACGGAGATGGGATCGAGCAGCCTGGCTCGACTCTCATGTTTGCCTATCCATGATCAGCAGGCGATTGTCCCAGGGCATGGGGGCGAGGAGATCCAGAAGCTCTCGGAGTTTAGAGGAGGCTGAATATCGAGTCGAGGTGGAGATTGTTAGGATTTGACGCCTCGAGATTCAGCCCATATTGAGCCCACAGCAAGATTCATGGCGAAAAACGGAGTCCAACGAGATCAAGATCACCCCAAACGGAGCTTGGATGAAGAAGATACGAGCTTTTGAAGTTGACACGAGATCCGAGGCAGCGGAGGACCGCCGGCAGCTGGTGGCGGGCCGGCGAAGCAGTGGCGGCGTGGCCGCAGGCGGGGCCAACGCACAGGACACGCGACCCAAGCGCGCGGCCCAACCTATGCACAAGCCCACGCGCGCGGGCCGGCCCAGGCACCCTGCCTAGGCCTGTACCTCGATCCACCGTGGATCGAGCAGTCCACCACTGGGCCTGTGGACCGCGTCGGCGTTTTTCATGCGTTTCTCGAGGTCCACGGCATTATTTCGTGGACCGGAGCGCGATCGGAGGGCCCAGATGCTTCCCAGTGTTGATCCAGCAGTTTGAGGCTTAATTGGGCTTGATTAAGGAGTTCTAAACCTAATCTAAGCCATGTTTTAAGCCTATAAAAGGTCAGAAACAGTGGGTTTTTTGTGTGGTCTGCTGTTTTGCCGCAGGATGCTGTGGACGTACGGAATCCGTGAAGAGAGAAAGAAGTGCGCGTTGCTAAGAGAGAAGGAGCAGAGCTCCTAGACAGCGGATGCTAGGCACTTTAGGAGTTCAGGGGATCTTTCGAAAGAGAGAGCTTTTGTGAGAAAACTTCTAATGAGAGAGAAATTGAGTGTACGAAGATTGAGGATGAGATCTTCTCTTGTAATTTTTTTTTTTCATAGTGAAGTTTGCATGTTCCGTGGAGGCGAGTCCTTTTGTGGCTGATCCACGTATTTTGATTGTTTTATTTTGTTTTTTCTTTCTTTCTGCTGCATCGCGTGGTACTGAAAAAATTTTGAGAGGTGATGTCCTGACCAGACATCCACCTAACAGTATAGTTCCTTAGCATAAAGCAAACCAAGTAGAGAGTTCCCAAAGCACAATTATCAGTTCTTTGAAGAAGGTCAAGATCCCCACAACATATATTATCTTACCTGCTTCTAAGGGAAGGAGAAAATCTGAAACAAAAAATTTTTCTCGAGGCACTTGAATCCCGCGAACCATGATCTTTGCCCACTTCAAGCTTCAGTTTAGATGAATAAAAAATTATGCTAAGATATGAATGAAATGCTTATATTAGTAAAGCTCATCTAAATATTTTAGCTTTCTTAATTGAATAGAGATTGTGCTTTCCAAGTGTCCTTTTTCTTTTTCTTTTCTTTTTTTTTTTTTTGCATATTATAGCATTTGCCACATATCTTTCTGCAAGTCTATCTGTAGGCTTTCGAGTTAATCACTACTTCATGCCCAAGGAAACATTATTACTTCCTTAAATGCAACAATTATGGAATTTCTGACCAACTCTTGAGATCTAAAATATACATGTAATTTCTGACCAACTCTCGAGACCTAAACATCTTTGCTGACAAATCCCTTTATTAAATCATCACTCATAGACATCAAAACAGATCATACTAGAAAGTAATTAGATCATGTAACATCAACACAAAGTTTTGATAATGCCTTGTGAATGTTAAAGGTGAATTCCGAACTAAAGTTTCTTTCTTTTTGGTTCGTCAATCTAATGAACTCTGAGTCCGTCGTGCATTGATGGATGTTGCAGTGCCTTTACTCATATATGCGTGTATGCTGATGGTGATAGTCATCTTAGTGAACCATTGACTCCAGAGTATTTGGAATCTGCAGAGGTCAACCATAATTCAAGCCTTGATTTGGGTTTGCATTATGTACAAAAGCTTAAGGGATGAATGTGGTATAGAATCAAATGTTACTTTTGTTAAAAGGCATGAATCAACTTAGTATCTTCCATGTTTCTATATTAGGTACTGCAATATGGTTATTGAGTCATATATAACGTTAAAATAGATATGATTTCCTTCTTTAAAAAATCAGCGACATGACCTTTACCGGACATGATTGTCTTAAACTGCCAAACATATTATATCAGCATATTCTCACATTCAACTAAAGATCGTTAGCAAGCGATCACTGGAAAAATACTTATAAGAAGATATTTTGCAGGAAGTGGGCATAATTGTGCATAAAATTCTACATTGCATAGGTGGTAGCAGTTAAAAAGTGAAGCTGCATCCATCATCTAAATAGTACAAAAAATAATACTTAAGCAGAGGCAGAATATTCAAGAGAATACACTAATGAAATGGGTTTCCAGCTAGATGTGGACATATCACACAAGACAGTGCATCATTTATTCAGGTAGCAGCCACAAAACAATGTCTTAGATCAGCAAAAATTACCTTTTCCCTTCCATATAGATAGAGGTTATGATATAACATTAGCAAATCCAATCTTTTCTTCCTTTTCCCTTCGTATAATTGTAACTTCAGCTGGGAGAATATGGAATTATGGTACCTTAATTGGGATATAGATACATTAAAACCCAAAGACCAATGCTGCTCATTAAATTCACAAAGAATGATTCTCTCTATAAGTTTGACTTTGTAACTAAGGGATGCAACACATACATTAAACTGGGGAGAAAACAGAAGCAACAGTCACTACCAAATTAGACCCTACAAAGGCCTGGAGATGAAACCTCTCTCTGCCATCTTCTCCATGAGCTCCTCATGCCTCCTCAGCTGACCTGCCCTTCTTAGTAGCGCCAGCAACGCCTCATATACAGGCTCTGTAGGCTTGAGGCACTTCTCCTCCACCATCTCCCTCATCATCTTGTACGCCTGCTTCCAGTGCCCTCTCCCACAGAATTCCAAAATAAGCACCCCATACGTGTTCACATTCGGCTCGATCCCCTCCTCCTCCATCTCCTGCTTCATCCTCAGCATCATATCCATCGACTTCTCCTTGCTAAACAGCTGCATTAGCAGATTATATGTGACAGTGTTCGGCCGACAACCGAGCTCCCTCATTCTGTTATAGAGTTTGTGTGCGGTGTTTATATTCCCAAGACTAAGAACACAGCGGAAAATGGCATTGAAAGTGTGGCAGTTTGGGGTGCACCCCTTGGCAGCCATCTGGTTGAGGACTTTAAGTGCAGCATGGAGGTTCTTCTGGCCCTTGCGGCAGTGGGCCTCGATGAGGAGGTTGTAGGTGATGACATCCGGCTCGCAAGCTAGCTGCTTCATCTGGTTATGCACCTGCAATGCCTGCTCCATTCGCCCGGCCTTGACGTGGGCCTGCATCAGGCTGTTGAACGTGGCAGCATTGGGCGAGCACCCGGCGTCAATCATCTGGCAGAAGAGCTCGTGGGCGCGAGGTAACTGGCCGGCTCGGCACATGGCGTCAATCACGGCAGTGTACGTGTACACATTGGGGGTGATGCCGTTGCTCCGCATCTCGGCGAAGACGCGCTCGGCCTCGTCGAGCCGGCCGGCGCGGCACCAGGCGTGGACAAGAGCGGTATAGAGGACGACGTCTGGGGGAAAGCGGTGCCTGAAGGAGTCGAAGAGGGACTGGGCCTCAGCTGCAAGTCGCTTCTTGGCAAGGACAGCAAGGAGGGAGGCGAAAGTTTGGGGGTCGGGGTCGACGCCATAGTCGGGCATGCGGCTGAAGGCGCGGGCGGCGTCCTCGGGGAGGCCGGCGCGGACGTAGCGGCGGATGAGGCTCATGAAAATCTGTTTTTGGATGGGGATTTCGAGGGAGCGCATTCTGTCGAGCTGGTGCCAGGCAATGTCGAAGTGGTGGAGCTTGCCCGCCAGGTCGATGAGCTCGGCGAAGGCGGGGCAGAGGGAGGGGGAGGGGGGAATGGAGGAAAGCCACCAGTTGAAGAAGGCGAGTGCTTGGCGGAAGGGAACGCCGTGGCGGAGGGAGGAGAGGCGGTCGAGAAGGGCGCAGGCGAGGGCGAGGGAGGGGGGACAGAAGGGTGAGAGTAGGGAGAAGGAGGAGGAGAGGGAGGGGATCGTGAGCTCCGAGGGAGGGGCAAAGGTGGGATCGGGGTTGGGGTTGGCCCGGTAGTGGTCTTTGATAAGGGCATGGAGCTTCTCGAGGAGGTTGGCCTCCGCGGCGGAGAGGGGGGCGGCGGCGGCGGCGGCGGCTGTGGTGGCGGGACTTGGGGTTCGGTCGAAGTCGGGGAGAGAAGAGCAGGTGGAGAGAGGTGTGATGAGGCGCAGGAGAATAGAGGAAGAGGAAGGCGGCTTGGGTTTGAGGAAAGCCATGGCTGGCGCTGCCGGGGGTCGAAGAGGAGTAGGGGTTTTGTCTTGGAGGGTTTTAGTAGAAGTCCACAGGTGATGGATGATGGTTGGCTCGAACCATGCTCAGGTTTGGGCTTTGGGTTAAGGCCTAATATGGTCTATTTTGATCAAATAAGATTTCAATCCTGTAAGTGGTCTGATTTTGTTATGCCCACCTTATGATTGGTGCAATCTCCTAAGTTGGGATGATGCTGAAAGTCCAAACACACCTTGATTATGATTTGAGTGGGATTCCTTGAGTTAATAGTGCCTCTTGGCTACGCTATATAAAGGCATTGCCAAATTTCGAATCTTGTATCGTGGCTAGTTATTAGTTAATGAGTTTCTTGGTTGGTATTTCTCTCCATTTTTCTTTTGTTCTTAATTGGTCGAGATCAGGATACGATGCTATCAATGTCAAAATGATGAAGAAAATTTCATTACACTGATGCGTATTGAAGCTCTAGACCAATGAAGGCAATGCTCTCCATTTTTGTTCTTAATTGGTCTACATCATGATACGAGACTAACAATGTCAAAAGGAGGAAGAAAATTTCATTGCACCAAGGTATATGGATCCTCTATGCCAACGAAGGCAATGGATTTTTTGTCTTTTTTTTTAATCATCATCATCTTCCCATTATCAATCTAGTTTCATTCCTTCAACAGGCAAGGTTGTGTTTCTTCTTTTCTTATTCTATATGTATTTATATGCGCACTACTTCTTGCAATCTACTAAGAAAAATACATGTTTATATATGTGATATGTTAGGATTTGATGTCTCAAGATTCGATCCACATTGAATCCACAACGAGATCTGCGATGAAAAATGGAGTCCAACGAGATCAAGATCACCTTAAACGGAGCTCGAACGGAGGAGATACGTGCAAGAGAAGTCGGTACGGAACTCGAGACGGCGACGGATTGCCGGCGGCCGGCGGCGGGCCAGTGGAGTGGCGGTAGGTGGCGGGATGCCGCCCAGCGTGCAGCAGCACTGGCCAGGAGCACAGGGTGCGGCCTGGCGTAGGGCGCGTGGCCCAGGCGCGGGTGCACGCTTGGCCCGGGTCACTTCAGGAGTTCAGGAGGGTCTTCCTAGAAAGAGCTTTTGCGAGGAAAAATTTCTTGTGAGGGAGAAATTGGATGTACGAAAGTTGAGGGTGAGATCTCCTTTTGTAATATTTCTTTTTTCATAGTGAAGTTTGCATGCCTCGTGGAGGTGAGTCTTTTTTGACTGATCCACGTATTTAATTATTTTTTATTTTATTTTTTCTTTCTTCCTGCTGCATCGTACAGTACCGAAAAGATCTTAGGAGGTTATGTCCTGATCAGACATCTACCCAACAGTGATACCCATATATCTAGTATCATACAAAGCTTATATGCATGGAACATTATAATTATCTTATTTTTTGAAAATTTTATATTTTCTGTTGAGTTTGGATATGGTCAATATATATATATATATATATATATATATATATATATATCTCGTAAAGTTCATTGACTCAAGTAATCCGGTGTAAGTCATAGAACTAAAGTGTAGTTTGGGTTAGAAAGTTATGCTCAAATTATTGAAAGTTGTGCAGAGATTATGGTTGAAATAAGGTTGCTTGACACATGATTCCACTTTCAAATTTTTAGTTATTATTTTATGTATATAAATATGGCCAATATTACACTGTTTGGGTGCATCGAGCAAGGAGTCCAATTCATTTTACAGAACTCAAGTTTGAGATCTAACTTACAAGTTATAGCTGATTTTTTCTGAATGCTATGCTTAGCATATTGTTCCCAAGGTAGAATTCTACAATGAGATGGTTCTAATGGTAAAAAGCATGTCGTCAAAATCCTTTTTAAGCATTTAGTTGATAGTTCCTTCTTATTAGAGTCACCTAATAATGGGAACTTGCTGTGAAATTTTTTATATCCATTTTAGAGCTTTTGAATAAAGGTCCATGATACCAGAAGTGATATCTATGTTAGTAAGACAGCAATATGGTATGATATGATACCATGCTATATCATTTTGGTATGTACTGACAAAAAGAGATCATAGGAGAGGGATAAGAGAAGAGAGAGAGAGGTGAGGGAGGGAGAGAGATGAAGAGAATGATAGAGAGGATTTGGGAGACAGAGAGGGAGGAGAGAGGCTCCTCTAGCACTATGTACCAAAGGTTTGACCCCTATTTCATTTAAAGAGAGAGAAAAAGAGAGAGGGAGGGAGAGGGAAGCGAGGGGAGAGAGAGGCTTTCGAGAGCTCTTCTCCTCCAACGAGGTGCAATAGGGCGAAGCCCCTATTTTATTTTGAGATATGGATTTCATGCTCTTTATATATATATATATATATATATATATATATATATATATATATATATATATATATATATATATATATAATTTATGCCTTGCTAGAGGACAGGGGGGCTCGAATGCTCTCTCCCCTCCCTCTGTATCTCTCTCCCTTCCTCTATCTCTCTCTCTCTCCCCTTTTTCCTCTATCCCTCTCTCACTAATGTCTAGAAATGTGAGGTAGAACCATCCTGATCTTCTCTTCGTATAGTTTGGTGTGCCTCGAATTGACTGATTTAGGACGATAAAGCGAACCTAATTTCAAATCAGATCATTCTAATAGCAGAAATTTGTCATCAAATTCAAAATTTTCAATAAATCTTATCCTAATTAAACTTAAGATGAGTTTTAATTGCTCCAATGCAACTTCCTGCTATTTGAGGGTTTCAATGGCAAATTTCTATTGCCATAACCTCTTTTGCATAGATTAGGTAGGAGTAACCACCTTATGTCATCCTGATTTCAAATATTCTAATTTTGACTAGGTTTTTTAGCTCATCCATCCTCAGAAATGCCTACCAAAAAAATCCCCTACTCCACCACTCCAAGCATCATTTCCTCCACCTAGAAAATTCCTTCTTAAAGAGTGAGCGATATGAGCTTTGTTTGGGGAAGAGTAAAGGATCCCCAATAGTCCTCTCTAGAGTGCAGCTGGGTGCTAGAGCAATGACAAACCAAAAAAGTTTCTTCGATCTTCTCCATAATTTGGCTCTTTCTTTCCCTCTCCCTCTTTCTCACACACCCTTTTTTTCTTTTTTAATTATTTTTTTTATTTTAATTTCAAGCATGCTTCATAGTTGATTCTTGTATTATATGTCATTCATTTTTCAATCCTATTTTTCATTTGGTATTTTTAATAGAGGAGGAATTGTGGCCTCCATCTGCTTCCTCCTCTTCCAATCCCCAAGCTATGTTTCTTTTATATTTTTGTCAATCTTTCATGCATGTATTAAATAATTTGCTTCATTATATAAACTAATTTCTCTCCATTTTGTTATTGTTTTTTGCAATCATTCTACGAAAACCTCTAAGCTAAGCATACTCTTGTTAGATGTATGTCCTAGAAATCAATTGTTGGCTGACATATTTTATAATTTCAAGATCTAATTTTATACTTATAAAATATTTTTTAATAATAAAAGATATTTTTATTTTCAATCATGTTTTGATATCCATAATTTACCTTTGAAATTAACAAAGATGATTTTATATATTTTTAAAATATTAAAATTTGAGACATACATTATTAGTGGTTAATTTTTAAATACTTCCAATCGAAAGATCATCATGATAGATAGTGATCAATTTATTTAAGATCGGTGCACGGATCACCTCCCTTCTGAGTAGATGAGTCTTGAGTCTACGGTGTAAAGACATTGGGATGAGAGTGCAGGTGATTGTTAGAGAATAATTTATCCTGAGCATGATCAATATAAAAAATTACTTGGATGTCTACTCACCCGTCAGTGGTCTTTTCGATATTGCAGTAGTGTGAATGGTCCTTTGATTTATGGTGCATTGGCTATTTGCAGTAAGGCTGTTGGGTTTGACTGTACTTAAACTTGATCCCTAGCCATTCGGATCCTTGCAGTGTATATTGACTTCAATGGATTCAGATTCGCTGTTAGGAGTAGAATGTATCTAGATGAAATTTATTAATCTTGGTATAAAAGGAGTAGCCTTATGTGATTCGTAAAATAGAGTTTAGAAAGTTTTTGATCAAAGCAAGTGTAAATATTGAAAAAAAAAATTTATGAGATTCACAAGTAAACTTGAGTTGAGCCAATCTGACATAGAACTGATATTGGGGCTTGACGAGTTCTTCATGGCCTCCGTCAAGTTGACACTCATGATAGAAAGATTAAATCACATAGTAACTGCACCTAAAAGTTTAATACTTTTATTCTGCTGGGTTACCACTACATGCTGCTAGGTGTCAATGATGGATTGTGAGACTCGTCGATCATCATATCGTCTTGATGATTGATGATCCTCGAAAGATAAAATTGAAATTATTTCAATCCATCGAAAGAAATTTCGATGATATTGTGATAGAGATCATAATATATCTCACTATCAGATAAAATAGAACCTACGGGATCACATACAAAAAAAATTTCTGTCTGATTAGATGGCTGATTAACGATTATGAATCGTTAAAGGATAAAATCTTCAATGTGATCGATGATTAATTTTATGCATAAATTATAATAAAATAATTTACTAATGGTTAGTGAATTATTGAAAGATTAACTGATAATTCGATTGCTAATTGACTCAATTTGATTGAACAATGAGGTTTGCATCAAGTCTAATTGAATTGGATTCAATTAGGTTTGACCTAATTAGGTTATGAGATGACCTAATTGCTTAGAAAGATTAATTTTTGATTTAATCAGGATTTGGATTCAATTAATTTTTAATTTGATTAAGATTTAATTGAGAGTTTGGGAGCCTTATATGATTGGGTTACTAATCTAGTTGGGCTTAACCAAATAAGATTTGGATAGAGTTTAAATTGAAATAACCTAAGAGTCCATAGTAAGTTGGACATCTCCCCATGCACCACCTTACTCCCACGTCGATTACTTTTCATACTAATTCACTTTTGCATAAAGAAATTATTGAAAAATATATCCTAAAGCCAATCATCTAGGTTGTAGATAATTGTGCTCCATACATGTATATGAATTATAAATTGATAAATATTATCTGACAGATTCATCATAAAGAATATATCTTCTTAAAAAAAACTCATATGTTATGATAAAGTTTTTAGAGTTACTTTCAAAATGATAAAGAAAGATTTATCATGTTGTTCTTAAATCCTACTCATGATTAAATAATATAATTATGACAAGAACGATAATTGCATCGAGTGTAGACCGTTATGTACTATATTAGTTAGTTATTCTCTTAACCAAGATATGTGGTAATATGGGTATGACATACGGATGAAGTATAAAAGTATGTTTTATTGAGCATGACCAACTTCAGAGCACTCTGCTGTCAAGGGTTGCTTTGATGGGATATGGGTATAAGTATCCCTCTGACCTGAGGCTACCTCGGTGACTTGCAAGCAACTCATTGTACTTTGATACTGGACTATCTAAATTTTTAATTCAATGATGGAAGATTTTTAGGTACAGTCAAGTACTTGTGAAGTCTGAGTACGAGTCAAGATGAGATTAACCGCACCAAATAAAATTAGAGATGATGCATCACTGTATTTCAATTCAGCAAAACTCTAACCAAAATAGTCATAGTGAGAAGTTATAGGATTTTTGAGATTGAGACACAATATGGACCACTCATCTAGGATTGACAATTTAACCCTAAGTCGTCTTTGAGCATTGAGAGTTAAAGAGATGAATTATATGGTAACTATATCCATATAGGTTCTTGAGTGTTGCTGGACATATATTCGGTCTATCCGGACGTCGGATTCTATTACTAGATGGTTATATCGATTAGTATAAAAATTATTCTTATGCTACAGGCTTAGGTTCAAACCTATGGGGTCACACACATAAAAGTACCTGTCTGATCAAATGGCTGATTGACGATTATAAATCATTGAAGGATTTAATTATCAATGTGATTAATAATTAATCCTGTGCAAAGATTGCAATAAATTATTTACTAAGGATTGATAAATTAGAAAAATAATTAGTTAACAATTTGATTGTTAATTGGCTCTATTTGATTAAACAATAGAGATTGGATCAAATCTAATTGAATTGGATTCAATTAAGTTTAATTTTAATTGATTGGATCAAGCCCTAATGGATAACATGGTTTATTCTAATTGATCTTAGGGATACAAATCAGATTTAATTGAAAATAATTTAATTTAATTTGATTTAACTTTGATTAGATCAAATCTTATAGGATAATAGGTTTGATCGGATCAAGCCCTATTGATCAAAAGCTTTCCTGATATCCAATAAGATGAGAGAAAAATGCTTCTCATAGATGAGATTTTAATCTAACTAATTTTCTAATTGGATTAGAGCCTATTTGATTTTCTAATTCGATTAGGATCTAATTACTTAGTTTGTTATAATTAATTTCTAAATTGATTAGGATTGATCCTAAAATTAGTTAGAGTTTGACTAAGAATTATGAGTCCTATTTGGAATAGGACTTAACCAACTCTTAACAAACCCATATGGTATTAAATTCTCCACGCCTCCTCTCCTTTCACCATGAGAACCCCCACCCAAAGAAGATGCCGCATGCCCTTTGTTATCCTATGAGAAAAATAGCGCCTCCTCCTTCTTTCTTGTCACCAAGTTTTTAGGAGACGGACGTCCAACCCATATCCTCCTATATGAAGCCCCTGGTTCAAGCCCCATTGGAAAGAATTTTTTATGACTTTCTTTACTTGTTCTTAGGTGTCAAAGAGGATCTCCTTTGCTGGTTTTACAGTAGAAAAATAAGGAAGAAAAGTTTTTCCTAACAAAAGGAAGATAAGAAAGAAGAAAGAGTCTTCTTTCTAGTGCGTAGCCTTAGAGAAAAAGAAGTTCTTCTCTTTGATTTTTTTTATTTTTTAATATAAAAATTAGATTAAATTTAATTTTTAACATAAAAATTTAGAGAAAAAATATCAAAAAAATCTGGTTGGGCGTTGGGGGCTTCCCAGGGCTCTAAATCATGAAGAAAAGGGAGAAAAAAAGAGGAGAACGATTTTTCTCTTGGATCATTCCTTTTTGGTTCTTTTAGAGCTTAGAATGTCATATTATTTTTTGTATAAAAAATAAGATTAGATCTAATTTTTATCACGATAAATCAAAGAAGAAAAGTTCTTTCTGAAGGCGTGAAAGGAAGAGAGAAAGATTTTCTCTTGTGCGTGGGAGAATTAAGAAAAAAAGATTCTTCTCTTGATCTCTATTGTAAATATCTGATGTGTGAATTTAAGAAAAAAAAGGAGAGAATCTTTTTATTCTTTATCTTCTTCATGTTTCTCTTAAATCAGCTAATAAAAGATGTCTCACGAGCTAGTACTTTCGGAGATATCGATCAGCATAAGGGCTTCGTGTGGATATCTGTAGAGATCAGACGCGTATACTAAGCATCATGAAGAACCAACTACCATAGATTTTGGATGCGGTGATCTATTATTTGTACTCAGATATCGAGTTTTAAACTCAATTTATATTTAGATATGATCTAAATATAATATAAATAAGATCTATGTTTGCTGAATTTTAAATTTTAGATTTACATACATGTATATTAGTTCATATTATAGATCTTGTATGGTAATTTTAGATTTGATCTATACATACATTATAGATTAAATTATTTAATCTATGTATGTTCTGCTGTAAAATTTTAAAAATACATATATAAAACTGTCATGCTTCTCTTCAAATAGTATCAAAGCGAAGGTTCGTTATGATATGAACATATATGCATGTAGAGTTAAAATCTAGATTTAGTAATGTATGGAATGTGTTATAATTTGATTTTAAATATGATCTAATGTAAAAATTAGATCTGATATAATTTAGATTAGATCTAAATTTTTGTATATATGATATATGAGCAGATTAGATGATCCGATTAGTAAGTACTTGGATTGGGTTGATCACTAAGTCATCCGATCATCGGAGTAAAAAAGATTTAAAAGTTCTCTCTTCCTATTCAATAGGGTACTCTTATGGTGTGTAGGGGTGCCATGTGATTTAATCCCATGAAAAAGAATACAAAATGAAGAACTTATTTTTTTGCAAAATCTTAGATGTTGAAACCCTAAGATTTATTGTATATGATACAAAGCTTGAGTTGTATGAAAAGTAAAACATCTAATCTATATGATTAAAATTATTTTGATCATAAAAAATAAAATTTAAAATCATAAAATATTTAGATATGATCTAAAAATTTGTTTATGATTGATTTTATTTCAGTTTATGTGAGAATTTTCAGATCTGAAACTATATCATATCTGTTGACATGCCAACTGAGCCGACTTAGTTTTGAACTTAATCGATCTAGTCTCCTGATTTAGTCGGCTTAGTACTGACTGACCCAATTCAGTTGTCTCAAGCCGAATAGTAATAGTTACTGTTTATGATCAGTTGGTCGACTAAGTATCAGACTTAGTCGATCCACTGAAGTAAGCCGACTCAGTTCAGGGGTGAGCCGACTTAATTTTCAGAACAAAAAATTTTACATAAAAATGATGTAAAATTATTTTATAAAATTAAAATAGTTCAATTAATAATCTTAACTCATGTTAATACTATATTTAATTAAGAATTAAGAAATATATTTTAGATCTAGAATTATGATTAAAGATCTAATGATATTGTATAAAATATGGGATATAGGTTAGCTCAAATCAGACCCTTTTAATTGGGTTAGACCTAAGGTTAAAAGTCAAAAACTTAATGGACTAAAAGCGTAGCTAATTTGATCTAACCAATGGTTGACTTAGATTAGATCAAGGGTACTCTAGATCTAATATAATAATTGTAGAAGGTCGAGTCCATATCTTTGATTAAACCATATGGATCTTGATTATGGCTCGATGGTTGAGTCCGAGTCATTAAGTTGATTAGATTACTGAATGATTCGAATTGACCCATGACATTAAGGTTAATCAGTATGACTGATTTAGGTATTCTGGATCAACTTATCTCTAGTCCTTCTCATGACTTGGTGAAGTTAGCGGGAGGATTTATGATTTACCGATTGGATCAGCTAGTCACTAGTCCTTTTCATGATTTGGTGAAGTCAGTAGAAGGATTTATGACTTGTAGGTCGACTGATATCTTATAAAATATATTAACCAAATTTTTTAAATTATTAAATTCATAAAATGAGCAAGTTACGAGGATAATTAGATCATAGCCTCCCATTAAGGTGAATGATAATGGGTCAATTACTTCAGATTAACATTGCAGGCGCCATCAGTCTGGTATTTCTCTGAATGATAGAATTATTATTCATCATATGCTGATTTAGTTGAGTTTCTTTGATGATGGTCAGGTTGGCCGAACCTTCTTTGGGCCTGATCATTCATTAGTTAGAATCACTGAGTAGGTTTATGTTAATGGTTTGCCCTAATCGGAACTTTCAATAGAGGTCCATCACCTACTGAAATAAAACTTGGGATAAAATTACCTATTAAAAATTATTTGGTGAAATAATTAGCTAAAAACCTACCCATATGATGTACATGGGTGAGCCGACCAAAGTCGGACTCATGTGTAACTGTGTGGATTCTAGTATCCGCTAAAAAATTAAAGTAATTTTTTGAATTGAAAGTAGAAGCTGACAATTCATATAAAATAGTGAAAGAATCTTTAGACTAAAGTCTAAGTCTTTAGGCTTAAAATAGTTCATATACAAATAGGCTAATTATTCTCTTTTCAAAAATGACTAAAAAATTATCGCTCTGCTCACTATTAGATAGTGACAACGTTATCGGACCTAACTTCGGTAGTCAGTATCAGAAGTTGAATATAATTTTTGAGCTGAATTGATCAAGAAGTCTAAGACTAACCCAAACAGACCTAAAAGAGAAATCAACAAATGTGGTTGGTCAAAATAGTTATATGATAACTTCTTAAATTTTTTTTATTAGTAATATTACTACCTAGATATTAGATACCAACAGTACAAATCATATTTGTAATTAGTTGCAAAGATTTCAGGATAGTAGGAGATTTGAAAATGATGAGAGACTCCTAAATATAAGAGATGGAAGTTTGTTCTAGTCCTAACATTAGAAATTATTGAGCTTGTTTTCAACCCTGACAATGTCATTTTAAGTGATTGTCACTACTGTCCAATCTTACTGATTGTGTCAATAAGAATGATTATTGTGATATCATTGTGAATGATACTGCAATAATGAGTGGATAATTGAAAATGATATATACTCAGTACCATAGTCTGTTAGTATAATGTACACATCTAACTAGCATCCTAGATTAGATAATATCACTGAAGCTTACTTTTGGTATAGTTGATTTAGTCATCTTTTATTGAAAAGGATGAATAAGCTAGTGATATTCCGAGTTTGGTACATATTGATGTATTTGCACTCATGAATATAAGTGCCAGAAAAGGATTTTACTATATTAAAATCTTAGATGACCTATCTTGGTATGGATGCATCTTGTTTATGAAGCATAAGTTTGAATCAGTTAAAATGTTCAAACAATTTCGTAATGAGATAGAAAAGTAAACTGCAAAGAGTATTAGAACTCATCGATTTGATTGATAAAGTGAATATCTTTACAGTAAGTTATAGATATATCTAGGAGAGAATTGGATTCTCTCTCAATGGACATCTCTTAGGATATCATAATTTAAAAGGGTGTCTGAAAAGAAGAATCGAACATTGTTAGATATGGTTCGATCCACTGTGAGTTTGTTAGTCTGCTTGAGGTTATAGAATAGAGACTACTTGATATGTGCTCAAGAATATTCTGAGCAAATCAGTCACCAAATTTTTATATGAGATATGGACTTGGGTAATTCGATGCTCTCTTACCTTAAGATTTTGGATGTCGGACTTATGTGAAATATTCACAAACTGACTAGCTTGAATTTTGATCTGATAAATATTATTTTAGAGTATCCTAAAGAAAATAGGGATATTTCTTCTACCTTCTTAATGGATATTAGATGTTCGTGAATCTTAAGGCATTCTTTTTGAAAAAAAATTCTTTAGTGAAGGAACTGATATCGTCAAGAACAAGCTTGGTGAAGCTTGATAGATAGAGGAATCGACTCTGATACATAAACCAACAAAATCAGATTTGATTAGATAAAATCTGAAGCCCGATGTAAAGGTATCCTTGAAAAGATACGGTAAAGTACCGTGTCAGGTGGATAGATACTTCAGTTTCTAAGTTCGGAATGGAGATTTGATCTTCCATACGGATGCTATATAGGGATCTAACTTTGAGAAGTGGCTGGAGCTATTAAATCTGAAATAAAGTCCATGAAGATTGATGATGTATGGACATTCATTGATTCACCTGAAGGAGCAAGACTCATAGGGTGTAGATGAATTTTTAAATGGATAAGAAGCGTAGACGGAAAGATGGAGACTCATAAAATTTTGTTTGATTGCCAAGAGATTTCATCAAAGTTATAGTGTTGATTATAATGAGATATTTTTCTTGTGACAATCCTTAAGTCCATTCGAATTAAATTAAACTTCTCGGAGTTGGAACATACGTTTTGAACGTATGGTTTCATTGAAAACGAAGAAGAATCCCGTATGTACAAATGGGCTGATAGTTCTATAATATTATTCTTTCTATTATTTGTGGATGAAATTTTTTTAATGAAAAATGATACCTTATATTACAAAAAATAAAAGCTTGATTGTCATCTCTATTCTCCATAAATTTTTGAAAGGTTATGAGAACCATCCTTAAGTATTTATAAAATACTAAGGATAAGTAGCTCAGTTATGGAGAATCTGATTTAAAACTTATAAAATATAGATTTCAGTTTCTAGTTGGATCGAAATGATAAAGTTGTGTCAGATTATCCTTTTATCCTAAAAAGATGAGCGACATGCTGAAAAAATTTTATACAGTATTTAGTAGCTAATTTTGATTGTGATATGAAATTCTTTACAGTATTTGATGCTGGTAAAGAAGTTGTTTGATTAATGAAAGTTCATTAGCAAGCTTGGAGTGGCACCCTTTATTGATGGTCTAGTTCTTCTGTATTGACAGCAGCACTGGAGCTATAGCTCAAGCTAAAAAACCGATGTTCCATCAGAGAACTAAATACTTTCTGCATCACAATTATCTTATCTAAAAAGATTGAGGTAAAGTCGACCTTAGAAAGATCGACTGAAAGGAGAACTTGACCAACCCATTGACCAAAGCAATCAGATTTAAGGAGTTCGATGATCACAAATAGAAGATGGATATTTGATATAAATCTGATTGACTTTAGTCTAAGTGAGAGTTGTTAAAAAATATGTCATAAAGTCAATCATCTAGGTTGTAAATAATTATGCTCCATGCATGTATATGAATTATATATTGATAAATATTATTTGATAGATTCATCATAAGGAATACATCTTTCTAAAAATAACTCATGTATTATGATATAGTCCTTAGAGCTATTTTCAAAATGATAAAGGAGGATTTATTATGTAATTCTTAAATCATGCTCGTGATCAAATGATACAATTATGACAAAGACGATAATTACATCGAGTGTATGTCATTGTATGTCATATTAGTTGGTTGTTCTCTTAACCAAGATGTATGGTGACACAGGTATGACATACGGATAAAATATAAGAGTATATTTCATTAAGTGTGATCAACTCTGGAGCACTCTGCTATCAAGGATTGCTCTGATGAGATATGGGTATAAGTATTTCTCTGACTTAAGACTGCCTTAGTGACTTGTAAGCAACTCACTGTACTTTGATCCAGATATCTGAATTTTTAATTTGATGATGAAAGATTTTTGGGAACAATCAAGTACTTGTGAAGTCTGAGTATGAGTCAAGATGGGATTGATCGCTTTAAGTAAAATTAGAGATGATGCATCACTGTATTTTAATTCAGCAAAACTCTAGTCAAAGTAGTCCTAGTGAGAAGTTACAGAATTTTTGAGATTGAGGCATAATGTGGATCATTTATCTAGAGTTGACAGTTTAATTCTAAATCATCATTGAGCATCGAGAGTCAAAGAGATGAATTATACGATAACTATATCCATATAGGTTCTTGAGTGTTGCTGGACATACATTCGGTCTATTTGGATGTCAGATCCCATTGCTAGATGGTTATATCGATTAATATAGAAATTATTCTTACGCTACCGACTTAGATTCAAACTTATGGGGTCACACACATAAAAGTACCTATCTGATCAAATGATTGATCGATGATGATGAATCGTTGAAAGATTTAATTATCAATGTGATTGATGATTAATCCTATGTAAAGATTGTAATAAATTATAATTAATTAATAATTTGATTGTTAATTGATTCAATTTGATTGAGCAATGGGAATAGGATCAAATCTAATTGAATTGGATTCAATTAGGTTTAATTTTAATTGATTGGATTAAGTCTTAATGGATAATAAGATTTGTTCCAATTGATCTTAAGGATGCAAATTAGATTTAATTGAAAAGGATTCAATTTAATTTGATTTAGGTTTGATTGGATCAAATTCTATTAGATAATAGGCTTGATTGGATCAAGCCCTATTGATCAAAAGCTTCTTTGATATCCAATAAGACAAAAAAAAATACTTCCACAGATGGAGTTTTAATCTAACTAATTTTTTAATTGGATTAAGACCTATTTGATTTTCTAATTGGGCTAAGACCTAATTAGTTAGTTTATTATAACTAATTCCTAAATTAGTTAGGATTGATCCTAGAATTAGTTAGAGTTTAATCAAGAATCATGAGTCCTATTTGGAATAGGACTTAACCAACTCTTAACAACCCCATATGGTATTAAATTCTCCATACCTTCTCTCCTTTCATTGTGAGAACCCACGCCCAAAGAAGATGCCACGCCCCCTTTGTGATCTCATGAGAAAAATAGTGCCCCCTCCCTCTTTCTTGTCGCCAAGTTTTTGGGAGAGGGGCGTCCAAGGGTTGGACGCCCCATATCCTCCTACATGAAGCCTTTAGTTCAAGCCCCTTTGGAAGAAATTTTTTATGACTTTGCTTGCTGATTCTTAGACGTCAAAGAGGGTCTCCTTTGCTGATTTTATTGTAGAAAAATAAGGAAGAAAAATTCTTCCTGACAAGAGGAAGAGAAAAAAGAAGAAAGAGTCTTCTTTCTAGTGCGTGCCTTGAAGGAGGAGTTCTTCTCTCTAATTTTTTTTTTAAATTTTTTTATTATAAAAATTAAATTAGATCTAATTTTTAACATAAAGATTTAGAGAAGAAATATCAAAAAAATCTGATTGGGCATTGGGGGCTTCCTAGGGCTCTAAATCATGAAGAAAAGAGGAGAACAGTTCTTTTCTTGAATCATTCTTTTTTGGTTCTTATAGGACTTAGATTTAATATTATTTTCTGTATGAGAAATTAGATTAGATCTGATTTTTATCGTAAAAAATCAAAGAAATTTTTTTTTTTTTGAAGGCATGAAAGGAAGGGAAAAAGGTTCTCTCTTGTGCGTGAGAGAATTGAGAAGAAAGAATTCTTCTCTTGATCTCTATCAAAGAGATTTGATGCATAAATCTAAGAAGAAAAAGAGAAGATCTCCTTATTCTTTATCTTCTTCATGTTCCTCTTAGATCAACCAACAAAAGGTGTCTTCACGAGCTAGCACTCTCGGAGATACCAGTCAGCATAAGGACTTTATATGGATATTCGTAGAGATCGAACGTATGTGTGGCTACTGAGCATCATGAAAAATTAACTACTATGGATTTCGGATGTGATCTGCTACCTGTGCTTAGGTTGAGTTTTGAACTTAATTTATATTTAGATTGATCTAAATATAATATAGATAAGATCTATATTTGCTGAATTTTAGATTTCAGATTTACATACATGCATATTAGTTCATGTCATAAATTCTGTATGGTAGTTTTAGATTTGATCTATGCATGCATTGTAGATTAAATTATTTAATTTATATATATTTTACTATAAAATTTTAAAAATATATGCACAAAACCGCCATACTTTTCTTCAAAAATATCCACGCCAAAAGTCCCTTGTCGCCCCTTCTAGATATGTATAGAGCTAGATTTTAATTTGAATTTAAATTGGTTTTGAATGTAAGTTCAAAATCAAGTCTTATCTTGATGAGATATGATCTCATCTTAACCACCCTTAATGCCAACCATAAGAACTCTTATCTCTTTGTGCGTGCAACCTGCTACACCATCGAACAAGAGAGAAAGAGGGGCTGCTTGGGCTTAAGGCTTTGAGTGAGGCATCCTATCCCTGGCATGTGAGGAAGTTCTAGGGTTTCTAGACCTAGGCATGGGGGTTTGTGAGAGAAAAAATTCTCTTGTCTTCCACCATTTCTTTATCCTCCATTTCTTTTTTGACTTTAGAGCATCTACGAGATTCGAAGAAGACTTCAGATCAGCCATCAAGAGAAAAAGTCTATAAGGGGGCTAGCACTTGGGGACTTCGACAGATCTCTGATCGGATAACGAATCTCATGTGGATATCTATGGAGGTCGGATATTTGCATGGCTCGAGAAATCTCGTCAAATTTATAGATCATCGACTGCGATGTATTTCGACCCATGCAAGGTAATATCTGATCTCAATCGTATAGTAGATATGATCTGCTACATAGATGTGTCTATGTATTTCTTTTTCAGTTTCTACATGTCATGGATCTAGGCACGGGTAGTTCTTAGATCTAATCTAATGCATGATAGGGTTAAAGGGGTCTAATCCAGTTTCCATTGCATTCAAAATTTGTTTTGAAATTTATGCATGCAACTATCTGGCATTTCTAACAACTCTAACTTAGGGAGGAGAAATCCATAATACAACTCTTGCAAACTATAAAAGGAGACATCTCTAATGGTTGAGTAGCGACCGCATGGTTCAACAAGCAGTAAGGCCTCATATCGAGACCAAGTATCATATAAGCAACAACCCCCATTAAGCATGTGGAATGTCATACCAAACTCCATAATATCGTTGATTCAATGTAAGGAAATCAAATTTGAATAATTTAATTTAGATTGCCATTTCAACAATATAATTTAAAAAGAAAAGAATTAACATTTCAATAATCTAATTTAAAATTTTAAAAAATTATGACAAGTGGTAAGTACATTAATCCATTCTTTGACTAAAACTATCAAAATAAAAGAAGTATGAATATCTAGATATTAGTTTCTGCTTTTTGCCCAAGAAAGATCAAACTCTATCTCAAACTTAGCATATTAAAGCTCAATCAACTCAATCCAATTGGATCGATAATAGTCCATATCAAATGACTTTAGGCTTTTTAATTAAATCAGGATAGGTCCATTTAGCTTTAACAACACTTACATCTAGAGCAAGCTAGGACCTCAAAAGCCTCAATGTAAGAGGAAGGGCCCAATTACTTAGATTGATCCGATAATAAATCCATGTCAAACAACTTTAAGCTTCCTAGTGAAATTGGGTTAGGTGCACTTAGCTCTAGGCTTTTTAACCAAATTGGGATAGGTGTAGATATGTCTAGCCATCATGAGCACTTATAAAGACTTGGGACTCAAGTTTGAGCCTTAACATTTTAGGATGGGTCCAAATATAAATTGAATAATTTTATGTTTTGATCAAAATAGGATACGTGCAGTTAGCTCTAATGACCTTGAGCATTTATAATGATCCAGAACATTGGATTTAAGATTAGACATTAGTGGCAAGTCCAATCTCAAATACTACGACTATCATCTAAAAATGGCCAATGTTTTATCGCTCTTAGCTATATGGTCTAGTTACATCAGTCATGATACCATCTATAAAACTCCAAGATTTTATTCAAAGAAACTAGTTAAAAGTATTATTAATTGAGATGCCTGAGATTTTATCTAAAGAAACTAGTTAAAAGTATTATTAATTTAAGATACTCAACTCTACTTGTATCCAAGATCTCATCAATGCATTTGTAATATGAGACTAAATACACCCACCACACCACTGAGTTTGTCCTAAGCATTTGGCTCTATTCATGGATGTCATATATTAAAAACGTGATGGCCATTGAAATCTCAGTTATGCTTGGGACTTGTGATCCTTAAAGAGACTACAAACATATCTATTAAAGCATTATTGATCTATACCATCTCTTTCTTTTCTTTTTTTTTAATTTACTTTAAAAAACATGAAATATGTACTTTCTATATCAAGATATATAGACTTTAAATTGGATATACTTCTATATGTGATTGCACGTGCTAAATCCTTGTAAGCATGCATTAATTTTAATTTTCTATTTATCGACCTAATGAACACTCTAAGAGAAGATTCTTGAAAATACACACCGTTTATATCCCAAAAGTTCTTCATTTATATATATTTGCATCCAAAATAAGTATGCGCCACTAATTCACTCAAAGTGCCTCTCACAATGTGATTCACAAGCCATGCTCAAATACTTTTATAATAATCATTTCAACAGTAATGATCATAGTAATGATTATCTTGTTTTTTTCGGTAGAAATGATTTATCTTGTTATTATTGAGCAAGAGGCTATAGAATGATGCTAATCTAGAGTCGGTTATACAGCATCAATCGGTGAAAAGCGGATCTAGATCAGACGGCGCAGATTAACCGTGCCAACCTCTCAGCGGAATCCTTCATGCGCACGCTAGTAGCCTGCCCTAGGTCGGCTCCCCTTCTCGTCTATAAATAAGCCCCCACCCCCCTTCTCTCGCCTCCTCCTAAGACTCTCTGGGTCTCGCGGGCTCGAGAGGGGAGCGTTCGTTCCCTTCTTCTATCTTTGTTTTCCTCTCTAAATCCCCCAAAAAACCGAATAAATACAGCAATCTGACGCGAAAATTAAACTCATACGACGATCTAAATTCCCTCCATCTCCGATTTCAAAACCCTAATTATCTGAAACCCTAGTTCTTGATCGAATCTCCCAGGTCCAGCCATGGACATGCGCTTCCCCTACTCGCCGGCGGAGGTCGCCAAGGTCCGTTGCGTCCAGTTCGGCATCCTCAGCCCCGATGAGATCGTAATCCCTCTTTCCCTCTTCTCCTTTTACTCCACTCTAGAGTTTCGCTCCCAGTGTCGGATTCTTCCTTTGATCGACGGGTTTTTGTGGTTCTTTTGGTTTTGGGTGGCAGCGGCAAATGTCGGTGGTGCAGATCGAGCACAGCGAGACGATGGAACGGGGAAAGCCGAAGCCCGGGGGGCTAAGCGACCCCCGGCTCGGGACCATCGATCGGAAGATGAAGTGCGAGACTTGCATGGCCAACATGGCCGAGTGCCCCGGCCACTTCGGCCATCTCGAGCTCGCGAAGCCTATGTTTCATATTGGATTTCTCAAGACTGTGCTTGCTATCATGCGGTGCGTCTGCTTCAATTGCTCCAAGATCCTCGCCGATGAGGTACTCTTTTCCAGTCTGGTCCTTAAATTGTTCTAACAGGAGAGATTGTTCTAGATTATTTGATACAATCAACAAGAATGGAAATAAAGAAAAAAAGATTTCTAGCTGAAGATAGAATAAGATGGCCTGTCTGTCAGATAGTAGAAGCAATTACAGAATTCTATTTTATGATGTTAAATGACATTAAAACTTTTTCTCTTTGAAAAGTGAATCCTTTGCGAGGTGTTATCACTGCAATGGCTTGTAAAAGATGCTTACTTGAGCAGTTGACCGATGATTGTGTGATGTGGGCACTGAGTTATGGGATTGGTACAACACCATTAGTATAAGGTTTTATTTACTTAATCAGAAGACTGCTTGCAAATTTTAAAGGTTGTTAGCTTCCATTTGGCCAGAGAGCCACAATATGCAGTCACTGGCCTGAATAGTTATTCTACTGCCAACTATTTTCAAAGTGTACAGCCTGCAGTACTTTTACTCTAATGTAATGTCTGTGAACTTTATTCACTAGCCCAGTGGACCCCCTTGCCCCTCTTCTTTTTAATGAGATGGGAGAGGGTGGATCTTCTTATCAGGGTATGGTGCACTGCAAGTCAAAATGCTAAAGATAATCTGGAAATCAATTTTTAAGTCAGATCTCAGTAACTAGTGTAGACAATCTTAAGTATATGTTGCGCTTTTGCCAATGGAATTGATCTGCCCTCTTTAGGTTTGTGTATGCATGTGTGTGTCAACACCTTGTTTACTGGAAATGGGTCAGGTTTGAGTGGTGGGAGGAGGGTCTTTTAGAAAACATTAGTAAGAAATGTTTTAGAAAGCTGGTGTAGGGATGAGTTTCTGAGGAGTTCCAGAAGTGGGTTCTCCAACCTAAACAGAAGATTCCTGCTATGAAGGTCAAGACTGCATTTAAACCTTCATTACCAGATTTGAAAGCGGGTGCAAAAGTGTGTTCAGGGAAGCAGATATTTAGTGACGAAAGTGTCTTGGGAGCAGGTGCAGGGAGCGGATATCATAGAAACAAATTTAACAGGGAAGTGCTTAGAGTGTAGGTGTGGATGGCTGCAAGGAAGCAGATATTTTAGAAACACTTTCAGTAAGTGTTTAAGAAGTGCGTGTGGGTTCAAGGTTCTGGAAAGATCTTAAAGTGAATGCATTATCCTAGATAGAAGATTTCAGCTACTAAGATTTGAACTCTATTGCATTATGCATCTTAATTTGATCTCATCATTGTTAGGAGTCTGCTGGTTTACAAATAAGCTTTCTTTGATTTAGTAATCTTTTAGGTCTTTCTTATTCTTCCTGTGATGGACATGGGGGCATGATGTTGTGTGGACTTGCATTTGTCATTCGTGTTTATAACATGGCCAACCGTAAATATGCTGCTGTGCATACTTGCTTTCTAGTCTTACCTCCTACTATTTCATCATGCTTGCTTTCTCAGGCATGAATTTTACTGATTTGTTTCTAGTACAAATGTATTCTTATCTTACAAGTTCTTTATTTTAGGATGATGCTCGATTCAAACAAGCTTTGAAAATTAGAAACCCAAAGCATAGGTTGAAAAGAATTTATGATGCCTGCAAAACCAAGAAGAAATGTGCTGGTGGTGATGATATTGACGTCCAGGCTCAACAAGATTCAGAAGAACCAATAAAGAAGAGCCGAGGTGGTTGTGGTGCTCAACAGCCAAATATTACCATAGATGGGATGAAAATGATTGCAGAATACAAAGCTCCAAAGAAGAAATCTGATGACCAAGAACAGCTTCCTGAACCTGTTGAAAGAAAGCAAGTCCTTTCTGCAGAGAGGGTAGCCTTAGTGTCTTTTTCTCCTCTCGTTCTTTTGTATCAACATAACTTCCATTTGGAATAAATTCACGACTTAATGCTGGAATACTTTTCAGGTTCTTAGCGTTCTTAAGCGGATAAGTGATGAGGACTGTCTGTTATTGGGTTTGAGCCCTAAATATGCCCGTCCAGATTGGATGATATTACAAGTTCTTCCAATTCCCCCACCTCCAGTAAGACCCTCTGTGATGATGGATACCTCTTCTAGGAGTGAGGTGGGTTTATTCTCAAATGAAGCATATTGTGATCTGTTGCCTTGTTTAGTTGGGCCTGTTCAAATATGGCTTGTATTATGATCATGTGTTCTAATGCATTGCATCTTTGTTTATGTACAGGATGATCTGACTCATCAACTGGCTATGATAATCAGACATAATGAGAATTTGAGGCGGCAAGAGAGGAATGGAGCTCCAGCTCACATCATCACAGAGTTTGCCCAGTTATTGCAATTCCACATTGCAACATATTTTGATAACGAGCTTCCTGGTCAGCCAAGGGTATGTGATGGCACATTCTATTTTCCTTCTAGTTCTTATTGATTAATTGTCCAACTTATTTCTCCCAATGTGCAGGCTACGCAGCGATCTGGACGACCCATCAAATCCATATGCAGTAGACTTAAGGCCAAAGAAGGTCGAATTAGAGGTAACTTGATGGGGAAGCGTGTTGATTTTTCAGCACGAACAGTCATCACTCCTGACCCAACAATAAACATTGATGAGCTGGGAGTGCCATGGAGCATAGCTCTGAATCTAACATACCCAGAAACTGTGACTCCATATAACATTGAAAGGTAATAACTTATAGTGGTTTTGTTGGTGTGCTACCAAGGCTTTCTTTATTCTCTTTATATAATGTGTTGGAGCTTTTATTAAAAGTTTATTTGGTAAAATTTAGACTGAAAGAACTTGTGGAATATGGGCCGCATCCTCCCCCTGGTAAGACTGGTGCAAAATACATTATAAGGGAAGATGGGCAGAGGCTTGATCTTCGCTACTTGAAGAAAAGTAGTGATCACCATCTGGAGCTTGGATACAAGGTTGGTTTTCTTTAGATTTCTTACCATTTTCTCCTTTTTATACATTTATGGCTTACTATGTGCTCTCTTGTCAACAGGTGGAGCGACACTTGATGGATGGGGATTATGTTCTTTTCAATCGGCAGCCTAGTCTTCATAAAATGTCCATCATGGGTCACCGAATTAAAATCATGCCATACTCGACTTTTCGCTTAAACTTGTCTGTGACTTCTCCATACAATGCTGATTTTGATGGTGATGAGATGAACATGCATGTTCCCCAATCATTTGAGACTAGAGCAGAAGTTTTGGAACTAATGATGGTACCTAAATGCATTGTCTCACCTCAATCTAATCGGCCTGTTATGGGCATTGTCCAGGATACACTGCTAGGATGTCGGAAGATTACTAAAAGAGATACATTTATAGAAAAGGTAATTGCTTGCTTTTGATTGTCTTTTGTTATGTTTTATCTCATAAATTATCATCACTATAATTCTTGCTGTTATCTTAAAAAAATGACCTTATGTTAACTCTTGCAGGATGTTTTTATGAACATTTTGATGTGGTGGGAAGATTTTGATGGGAAGATACCTGCTCCAGCCATTTTGAAACCTAGGCCTCTATGGACTGGAAAACAGGTGTTCAACCTTATCATTCCAAAGCAAATAAATCTTATCAGGACTTCAGCATGGCACTCCGAAGCAGAAACAGGATTTATCACTCCAGGGGATACTTTAGTTCGAATAGAGAAAGGGGAGCTTCTATCGGGCACCCTTTGCAAAAAAACTCTTGGAACATCTACTGGAAGTCTTATCCATGTGATCTGGTACTCATGGAGCAAGCAGTTTTGACTATAATATTTGTGGCTTATCTTATTTCCTTTTCTTTACAGAAATCTACATTTTTGTACGCAGGGAAGAGGTTGGTCCAGATGCAGCTCGCAAGTTTTTGGGCCATACACAGTGGCTCGTAAACTATTGGCTTTTGCAGAATGGTTTTAGTATTGGAATTGGGGATACAATCGCAGATGCAGCAACCATGGAGAAAATTAATGAAACAATATCAAAAGCTAAAAATGATGTTAAAGAACTTATCAAGCTGGCACAAGAAAAGCAGTTGGAAGCTGAGCCTGGGAGAACTATGATGGAATCATTTGAGAACAGAGTAAACCAGGTCTGAATAGTATTTTGTTTGGCTACTTTAGCCATTAATCTAGTTTCAGATCTCATGCGTATTTACTCAAAGGCACTTTGCTTTGCAGGTGTTGAATAAGGCTCGTGATGATGCAGGGAGTAGTGCTCAGAAGAGCTTATCTGAGAGTAACAATCTGAAGGCAATGGTTACTGCAGGATCAAAGGGTAGTTTTATTAACATTTCTCAGATGACTGCTTGTGTGGGACAGCAGAATGTTGAGGGCAAACGGATTCCTTATGGGTTCATTGATCGAACATTACCTCACTTCACAAAAGATGACTATGGGCCTGAAAGTCGTGGTTTTGTGGAGAACTCCTACCTTCGTGGGTTAACACCACAGGAATTCTTCTTCCATGCTATGGGTGGTAGGGAAGGTTTAATCGATACTGCTGTGAAAACTTCTGAGACGGGATATATTCAGCGGCGCCTTGTGAAGGCTATGGAGGACATTATGGTCAAATATGATGGTACTGTTAGAAATTCTCTTGGGGATGTCATACAGTTCCTATATGGAGAGGATGGTATGGACGCTGTTTGGATTGAATCACAGAAGTTGGATTCCTTGAAGATGAAAAAATCAGATTTTGACAGGGTTTTTAAGTATGAGATTGATGACGACAATTGGAACCCTAGCTACATGTTACCGGAGCATGTTGAGGATCTGAAAACCATCCGTGAGTTCAGAAATGTGTTTGATGCTGAGGTTCAGAAATTAGAAGCAGATCGTTACCAGCTTGGTACAGAAATTGCGACTACTGGTGATAATACGTGGCCTTTGCCTGTTAACCTCAAGAGACTAATCTGGAATGCACAGAAGACATTTAAGATTGATTTGAGAAGGCCATCAGATATGCATCCAATGGAGATTGTAGAAGCTATTGATAAGCTTCAAGAAAGGCTGAAAGTTGTCCCTGGTGATGATTTTCTTAGCATGGAAGCTCAGAAAAATGCAACTTTGTTTTTCAATATCTTACTTCGTAGCACATTTGCCAGCAAGCGGGTGTTGAAAGAGTATAGGCTCACTCGCGAAGCATTTGAGTGGGTTATTGGTGAAATCGAGTCCCGTTTCCTGCAGTCACTTGTAGCACCAGGTGAGATGATTGGTTGCATAGCTGCCCAATCCATTGGTGAACCAGCAACTCAGATGACCCTGAATACTTTCCACTATGCTGGTGTTAGTGCAAAGAATGTTACTCTTGGTGTTCCCAGGTTGAGGGAAATTATTAATGTTGCCAAGAAAATCAAGACTCCTTCTCTGTCTGTTTACTTGAAGCCTGAAGTCAACAAAAAGAAAGAACTGGCCAAGAATGTTCAGTGTGCTTTGGAGTACACTACATTGCGAAGTGTAACACATGCAACCGAGATATGGTATGATCCCGACCCTATGAGCACTATTATTGAAGAAGATGTTGAATTTGTCAAGTCATATTATGAAATGCCAGATGAAGATATTGCCCCAGAAAAGATATCTCCTTGGCTGCTTCGTATTGAACTGAATCGTGAGATGATGGTTGATAAGAAGCTGAGCATGGCAGACATTGCAGAAAAGATTAATCATGAGTTTGCCGATGATCTAACATGTATCTTCAATGATGATAATGCTGACAAACTCATACTTCGGATCCGCATCATGAATGACGAAGCTCCCAAGGGGGAATTGCAAGACGAATCTGCTGAAGATGATGTTTTCCTCAAAAGGATTGAAAGTAACATGTTGACAGAAATGGCTCTTCGAGGCATTCCTGATATAAACAAGGTTTTTATCAAATCAGGAAAAGTTAACAGATTTGATGAGAATGAAGGGTTCAAAGCAGATGTGGAGTGGATGCTTGACACAGAAGGTGTCAATCTGTTGGCTGTTATGTGTCATGAAGACGTTGATGCCACTAGGACAACAAGTAACCACTTGATCGAAGTGATTGAAGTTCTTGGAATCGAGGCTGTTCGACGCTCTCTTCTGGATGAGTTGCGCGTGGTTATATCTTTTGATGGATCTTATGTCAACTACCGGCATTTGGCTATTCTTTGCGATACAATGACCTATAGAGGTCACTTAATGGCCATCACCCGGCATGGCATCAATCGTAATGATACTGGTCCAATGATGAGATGTTCATTCGAGGAGACTGTCGACATACTTCTTGATGCAGCTGTATTTGCTGAAACAGACCACCTTAGGGGTGTTACTGAGAACATTATGCTTGGTCAGCTTGCTCCGATTGGTACAGGAGACTGTGCATTGTATTTGAATGATCAGATGTTGCAACAGGCAATTGAACTTCAGCTTCCTAGTTACATGGAGGGTTTGGAGTTCGGGATGACACCTTCACGATCGCCCATCTCAGGGACGCCATATCATGAAGGGATGATGTCACCTAGTTATTTGCTGAGCCCAAATGTTCGCTCTTCGCCAATTACAGATGCGCAATTTTCTCCTTATGTTGGTGGGATGACTTTTTCTCCCAGTTCTTCACCCGGCTACAGCCCATCATCTCCTGGCTACAGCCCATCGTCTCCAGGATACAGTCCAACATCTCCAGGTTATAGCCCCACCTCTCCAGGATACAGTCCTACATCACCGGGTTACAGTCCCACTTCTCCAACATATAGCCCCAGCTCTCCTGGATATAGTCCTACTAGTCCTGCTTATTCTCCAACAAGTCCATCTTACTCTCCTACTTCTCCCAGTTACAGCCCCACATCCCCGAGCTATAGCCCTACATCTCCCACTTACAGTCCTACTTCTCCTAGCTACAGCCCCACTTCCCCCAGTTACAGTCCTACTTCACCTAGTTACAGTCCCACATCTCCAGTCTACAGTCCCACTTCTCCAGCCTATAGCCCAACCTCTCCCGCGTACAGCCCAACTTCACCATCATACAGCCCCACATCACCTTCCTACAGCCCCACATCACCTTCATATAGTCCAACTTCTCCTTCATACAGCCCCACGTCACCTGCTTATAGCCCCACTTCTCCTGGCTACAGCCCAACTTCCCCGAGTTATAGTCCCACCTCCCCAAGCTATAGCCCTACATCTCCAAGTTACAATCCTCCTTCGGCAAAGTACAGCCCTTCGCTTGCATATTCTCCAAGCAGTCCAAGGTTGTCACCATCCAGTCCTTACAGCCAGTCATCTCCAAATTACAGGTAATCATAGGCATGCTTCTATTTTTGCTTCATATTGAACATTGGAATTTTTCTGGCTGGGATATGTATGACTTGATGTTTACATGAATCTACTATCATAAGCTTGATATCGGTTGCATCAATTGCATGCATGTTTTTTCCTTTTATTATAAGCTATATCCTTGACATTTTTGTTGTTTTATTGTAGCCCAACTTCACCATCATATTCATCTACATCTCCATCATATTCCCCTCCAAGTCCAACATACAGTCCCACCAGGTACACTACAATTCTGTTAAGTTAATTTCATCTATAGTACCTGTATTTCTTATTCATGGGTTCAGTCTGCCTCCATCATGTAAATGTGTACTCATGCTTTTTATTCGGTGCAAGTTACGGTCATTCAATTGGTAATTCAGACAAACTTATCAGGCTACAACTAACATATGTGAGAAATAAAATCTCCAAGTTCAGGGTCAGATGATGATGGCACGGATTCTCTAAACGGTGACTAATGGATTATCAGACACAATTGATGAAGCCATACATCTTTTTAGATGGTTGACAGTATGGTCCTTGTTATTAAACCATGATGAAATCAATGTTTTGGAGAGAACCTTGCCTCTTTATCTTTTCATTGGTACAATTGGTATGACGCAAAGGCATGAGAGATTGTAGTGATACATCTGGTTCCATTTCTTAGGGAAATTAGGTGTTAGTCTCTATGAAGCAGGGATACTGATGCAGGTACAGAGAACGGTATGGATATGCCACTGCAAGAAGTTTTGAAAAAATAGGATATGGTGCAGGTGGGGCATGGAAATGAGTAAATATATACTTTTTATGTTCATCTATATAGCATAGTAAATTATCAAAATAATTGTCCATTTTCTATAGAATAACGTTAGCATCCATGAACTGCATCATGTGGTCATAATCTAATTCCATAGACAATCAGTAGACTATGATTATATCATTATCAAAAAAATCCAAAATTAAGCATCCATCAGTAGAACAAAAAAGGGGTTCAACTGTCTTCCAGAAATAAAAGAAAAAGCCCTTCCTCATCTCGAGAGATTTGGAGATGTATCTCGGATATCTGGAAAAGGTCCAATGCCGTTTGTGAAGTTTTGGAAAATAGTATACTTACAGTAAGTGATAGACATATCATGGAAGTGTTTGTTATGTGTGGATATTTGATATGGATACAGCATGCCATTTGAAATATCTGTGCTTCTTTTATCAATTTTAGGTTATTAAAATTTTGTATTGTTTTTTCCAGTTAGTGAAGCCTGTGGTAGGAGGATTTGGTTGTTTTCATTGTTGGTTGCTAAAATTTTGCTTGGAATCTTAAGATGAATTATGTATCATCAGTTGAAGATATCAAACACAACAAAGTGGCCGTTACTGGTGGAGGAGGTTAAGAAAGTGGGACATGATTAGCTCTTCAATTTTTATGCTATTATGCATCATTAAACTTTAAATGATAAATATCTGCAGAATGCTGCAACTTAAGATAAAGCTAATATATTAATGTGCATTGCGTCAGATCTGGTACCTTTTTTTTTTGAAAAAAGAAAATTGGCTTTCGTACTATTGTATTCCCATGTCATCTTTTATGGTATATAAATATAATTATAATAATTTTTTTTTCTGTTTTTCCTTTTAGCCCATACAATTCTGGTCCAGGCCCAGATTACAGTCCAAGTTCTCCTCAGTACAGGTAACTATTCTTGCTTGGTTCATCGGATAGTGTTGTTACCATTAAGATTTAGAAATTAACTGTTTGATCATCTTTTCTATCATCAGTCCAAGTGCGGGCTATTCGCCAACTGCACCAGGTTACTCTCCATCTTCCACCAGTCAATACACTCCACAAATGAGCAACAAGGATGAGGAAAGTACTCGGTGAAGTGGCTTTGTCAAACTAATATTGAATTGGACGTAATGGTTGTAGTACGATCTTGTATAAATTCATTTGGGCTATCCGAGTGTGATAGCTAAGACATCTTAAGATCGTAACGGAGACAACCCTCAGGATGGGACTCCCTTGTACTTGGGTTGGTTCTTGTTATCTATATCCTGTAACTTGTCCTTTTTTTTTTTTTTCTTTTTTTGGTAGATTCCTGTAACTTGTCCTTGGAGGAAAACAACTTGTGAGTGGACAATATTGAACTGTTAAGTGGTGACCCGTATATTTGTAACATCAAATCAATCTGTTGTGTTTTCCTAGCGGACCCTGGTTGTGCGGGACTGTGTTATTCCCAAGAATGATTTACATTGGATAGGCAAGATCGTATGTTCTCCTTGCAGCGGTAGGGATGAGGAAGCCTGGAAACACCTTCCAAGTATAACAGCTTGCTGAAGATTTACAGTGGTGTCCCATCATTATGTACAAAGGCTTTTTATAAGTTGGATGTTCTATTCGAATGGCTTTCTAGATGCCAGAGAAGTAAGCTTTGATGAAATTTGTGGAGCCAAATTTGAGAACTGTCGTTGTGGAAATGAATACCGTCTGTTGTGTGCATAGCATTCGCTGCGTACTTCACGGGATTTTCTGGAAGGCAACACTTCGGAGCAGCTTTAACTCCAATTGCTGAAATTACGTGTGTGCTGTGATGGTCATAAATTGTCTTGCCCGTTTATTTGTTGTTGAGACGCTTATTTGCTATTTTACTTATTTCGAATGCGTGTGGATACTTTTGCATGAACCACTGTTTCCCGAAAAAAAAAAGGGGGTCATCGGGTCGTGGTTTCAAACTTTCAATATAGTTGTGGTCGGATTTGGTCGAGATTGACATGAAATCAGCTCATACCTTCTCGCAGGGTGATGCTGCGTGACCTGGACTTTGATGGAACCTGATCACCTAATTGATGAACTACGTTTCTAATACCACGTGGATCAGCAAGAAGAAGAGGAGTATTTTAAAGATAAATCACATTTCTAATGTGCACTGCAGAGTCGCATTATGTGTTTCTAGGTACTTGTTGCCTTTTGAGCTAAGAAGCCGGATTAGTTTTAGCTGATTTGGCATCTCCCGTGTCAAAATAATCGGATTTGAGAGAGACAGCTGCAGTTCAAAGTGGGCATCACTATGACGTTGTATAAGGAATTATTGGCTTCATAGTATAAACTAATCATATTGTCTCCTACTATAAAATAAAATATGATGTCGTCAATTGCTGAAATTAGTTAGTTGGTGCATGCTTCGGACAAAGCAGTGTCTGGTCTGGTCGATCTGTTTATCGAACCAAAACCAGAATGGGTTATAGCTTTGTATTGAATCTGACCTGCTTAAAATTCGGGTTTCTAATGCTTGTCCTAAACCTGAACTGAACTAAATATCAACTTTACTTTACCAAAATAAATAAATATCAACTTTCCGAAGCCTACATTGGATTCAGTGCGTACTTGATTGACCAGAACGATGCCAAGCCTAGAGCCAATTACAGGTAATCTAAGAGAGTCGGCCGGGACCAGAACCAAACCATCCCAATTCCCACCGCTGAAACAGTAACTCACCGCGTTCTCGACTCTCCCTTGTTCTAACGTGGCCAGATTAAGCCATGCCATTGAACACAGAAAGGCAAAAACAACAAGGCGAGGACGGCGTTGCCGTTTCAATATCAAGACCCATCTACCACACCTTGTCAGCCTGTGTACCACGGCATTAAAAACTACACGCAGAGAGAACACAATTCCATTTTAATAACCAAAATCCACTCCCGGCAAGGCCTCGGAAACCCTCTATTCTATGACTATTAAAATATGGTGGGCAAGTATTATAGCTTCCCCCCACCTCTTTGACCAAACCAATTCTCTTCCCACCTCCACCCTTCCCTTTCCTCTCACCTCCTTCCTTCCTTCCTCTCTCCTACTTTCTCCTCATCATTCCCAACTACACCTCTTTCCTTCTCTTGTTCTTCTTCCATAGCCCAACATCCTTCTATCAAGCCATATAGGATTATTTCTATCCGTATATCCTCATTGGTGCTTCCATGGAGAAACCAACTAGAGCAAAGGCCACCAAAATCTTCAGTTTCCTTCCAAAGCCAACCTCCTTCTCTATCCCTCACCCCCCTGCCTACAGCCCTGGCCGCGAGAATCCTGCGAAGTCGAAGGCTCTCCACAAGACCTTCTCGGGCCCTATCATATCGATCATCCCGGTGGAAGCTCGACGTAAGGAGAAGAATGGAGGTGGTTTTGATGCCCAAGAGCCGACCTCCCCGAAGGTTTCATGCATCGGCCAAGTCAAGCACAAGAAACCTTGCCGCCCGAAGCGGTCCTCGCCACCCCGACAGGAGAGGAAGCCGGCTAATTTTATCATCCGCAAGATGTTTCAACGCAAGGCGAGGCCAGGCCGGAGAATGGACGCGGCGGAGAGCAGCGAAGGGAGGCCGGCAGTCGTTGGTAGAGCGCCATCATTAGGCCAGATGCAGCGCTTCACGAGCGGGCGGGAGACGCTACGTGATTTCGATTGGAGGAAGGTGGAGATGAAGCAGGAGGCAGCTACCGGGGATCCAGAGAAGTGTCCTTCCTCCGACGAAGAGAGTGATGAGGAGCATGATGTGGCCATTTACCACTCTGCACCACTTATGGTGGGTGGTGGAGTGGTGGGTATGGAGCCAAGGAAGGAGGTGAACCTTTGGAAGAGAAGGACCTTGGCTCCCCCTGCTCCTCTTCAATTCAAATGAAGGTTTCCGTTTCTTCATTTTGATGCTTTGCTGCTGCTCATGTTTGAATCTTAACATGAGGTGGGATAGAAATATAATTAAAGTGCATGTAAGTTTGTCCAGAATATTCTAATGGACGTATTGATAGCTTATGTTGTTGAATGTAAATATGCAAGTGGGATTGTGTTGATTGGCAGATGATGAGAGTGGTTTTTGGTTTGGTAGAAGTCAGGCGAAGAACTTGCAAAGATCTTAAAGGCAGGATTGCCATTGATTTCTCTGGTAGCCCACTTTTTTCATCCCAAGGTTTTTGATACCTTGAGATTGAATATGTTAAAGGTTTTGGCACCATTAGATGGATTCTTTATTCAGCAGGCAAGCTAGTCTTTGCAAAATGAATTCAACCTTGGAGGATATCACCACATGAGGAAGAGGATGTTATTTAATTTGGCAGTATTATCTTGACTTTGTAAGATAATATAATATCATGAGATTGATACAAAGAATTATTCTACAAGGAACCCGTAAAAAAAAGTAATCATATAAAAATCCTGGACCTGTAGAATTAATAATATCAAAGTTTGTAGTTCCTTCTCTGTAGATACTATGATCTATATTTTGTTTCACTGATCAAATTCCTTTTGTTATAAGAAGGTCTTTTCGTTAAAGAGGAAAAAATGAGGGAGTGCATGAGGGGATCCCTCCTAACCACTTACGCAGATATAAACTTTACCACTATCAAAAAAAAATATATGAAAGATTCTCCATGAACTAGAAGCTGATTGTTTTCCATTGTTTCCTTTTACGAGAGAGAGAGAGAGAGAGAGAGAGAGAGAGAGAGAGAGAGAGCTGCCCCAAGAGGCTAGCAAGGACTCTAAAATGCCACAAGCTTTTAGCCTGCACCTTAAACTAATGCTTCAGTATGAGCATGGCGATCATGTGAGAGGGAGATGGATGGCTATGAATCTTTGTTAGGAAGCATGTTTTTTGTGAATGTGCTTCTGAAAAATGCTGCAGTATATTTCGAAGAATGGAGCTCCATGTGCAATCCCAAATCCAGGAGGAATGTGGGGAAGTATTCCAGATGCTGAAAGAAGACACACAACATCCTCTAGCTCTGTTCTCTCCCATCTTTAATTGTTTCCCCTATTCCATTTTCTCCTTCTTTCTTTTGTTCTTCATTTTGTCTTTTTGATTCTGTTTTTCTTTGTACAAATACAAATTCTAGGAAAGGAAACACAATTAGCATCAGCTCGAGCCATGTACAAAACTTGGTGGAGGTAAGTGTTATCTTACATGCATCACACATGCTCAAAACCAACACTCCCCTGCCCCATGCTAAAGGATGCACAACTCGAACAACTACATACCCACAAACAAATGAGCTTCTTTTGTTTCTTTTTTAATTTTCTTGAAAAGAACAAGCAAGTGAGCGTTTGAAACAAATAATTTGGTGGTAGGACAGAGCTTTTGAGTGAACCATACTGGAAGAATAATTTATAATGCTCATCTTTGCCTCAACTCTCACCAACCCTCCACTTGGCGCGTGGCTTGGTGTTTCTTGCTCGTGCTCAATTCCTCAGTGTTGTTCAAACTTTAGAAAAGATACGGAGTGTGCTTTAGTTCTCTCTGACCATTCTGTGGGCAATGTGTTCGGCCGGCAGGCTCATGTTTTGTCTCACTCACGTATCTGGTCTTTTGCTAAATGGTCAGAATTCAAGCTGGTTACGAAAGCTTTATGGCATTTAATTGCTACAAGTAATTTGAAACTAGCAAAAGGATTTATTTGGATGGCGAAGGAGGCACAGGAAAAGAGGGTTTCTCATCATAATTGCTGAAAGTTCAAGCATTTGAACTGAGAATTGACTAGTTCTGAGCCTGTCAAGCAAGTAAATCAGCAGCTGGTAGTGTTGTGTGAACAGGCTTGCCTTAATTGCCCCAATCTGTATCAGAAATTGATTCATGTGAGGCTGTGAGCTAATGGATTCCAGTCTTCTATCCATTTGGCACGCATCACAAGTGGCTCCAGCCTATGTTGTCACCTATGATCTAGTGCTCGGCCAGCGCTATATTTACCAGAGATTGGCATTGGACCTATCTAATGCACATTAGAGGTAATATAAATAGATATTATCCCTTAAGTGGAAGCACAATGGCTGTGATTATTTATTTGATAAATGCATTTCTATCTCTAGTGGCACACTTCTCTTGTTTCTCTCATTTAAACAAAGAGCTGAAGTAGGTAACGTGTAGTCTTATAAGGAATATGTGTGAAGTCCCCGTGTAACACGATGCTATTGAAATAAGATATGTAAAGAATTGTACATGGTATTCATGATTATTTTGGTTTCTCCATTTGCGATTTTCTTTGTTAATAAGGAACTGAAATATAATAATTTATTCTTGATCTTTTTTTTCTTCTTTTAATAGGATTTCTGAATATTGAAATGTCAAAAGATTAATGCTTGTTTACTCATAATCAGATGCATTTAGATGTTTGTGATTAGCTTATTAGGTTTGATAAGCCACCATCATTGATATACTTTGAATGCAACATAAGCTTTGCCGTATTCCATTGTTACAACATTCTTCAAATCATTCAGAAATTTCTAGATCTATTCTCGATTATTCTCTTGAGCAAGTGATTCTCCCAATATTCTCCAAAAGCAAATTGATTTAGGACTATTTAATTATTCTTGAGCAATCATAAATTTTACAATTTATTTATGAATTATTAAAACTAAGTTTAGAAATTTTTGTGTATGACAATTTCAGGATACCATGTTCCATTGCTAGCAATGATGTTTTTTATTCTTTTTTTCACCTCTCCCATACTTAAAAATGTTTCGAAACCCACATTTTGTTTTTATTTTCTCTTAATTCTTTGTTATCCAAATTTTTGACGAATATTCTGATTTTTTTTTCCCCTAATTCTCCATCATTACAGCTGAATAGTCCAGATTGATGCATCTCTAGCTGTGCCATGTTCTCGTTTGCTACTCCTTTAAAGTATTATTAGTAAAATTACTAATAGTAATAAGCGAAGGACCTCTTTGGGAATGGATTTGGATGAGCGTGGATCTTCAACGGTGCACCGCACCGCTCTACTTGATGTAGTGCACTGCACCGCTCTACTTGGACACATCACCAAGATACAAATGTAGATTTCAACTGTCAAGTCTATTTTGGGTGCTGGCTATCTGTTGGTGGGACCTCTTGAGCAACATGTGCCTGGATATGACCTTACCAAACACCTTTAAATTTTTAATACCATGTTTGAGCACATGGAAAGGAACCTCACCCCTAAATTTTAGGGATGATTTAGTAGCAGGACGGTGGTCTTGGAAAACATGTGACTTATCGTATATTAACTTAGATATACATTGCAAAATATAAAAATATATCAAAGGATCGTAGCACAAGGTTCTCATGGGGTTCAAAAAGTTTCATACCTTACTGGACCATAGTGGCTTAAGCTTGGATGGTCACAATCTAGGTTTAAATTCCAAAAAAATGGGATTATCCGGGTTTTTCTATGAAATGAGATATGTCATTATCCTACTTCATCTCAACACTTGAAATAGGAGACATCCCAAATCATAGTAATTGAAATGCTGAAATGATAGCGGGATAGTCCTACCCAATATATAGGTAGGGATGCAAATGGATCGAGTCGGACGAAGTCATAAGTAACTCCGATTCGATCTAGTTCTTTTATTGGTTCATAATGTTGGATCCAAATCCAACCTAATAGATGATTGGATTGGGTCCATGATCCAAATTTTTAAACTAATGAGTCATTCGGATTGGGTTGAGCCTATGTATAACCTAATCTCAATTCAAAAAATTCAAGTCTAGATTGGATCGAGATTAGATCTAGGTCAAACATAGCCAATTATGTTTACTAAATTCGGGTTGGCTCAGGTCACAGAATAAAAGATCCAAAATTGATCCAAAAATTAAACTATTTCGATAAAATCATATTCAAATTCAGTAAACCGATATCCAATCTAAAAAATGGAACAAATTCAATTTTCGAACTTAACCCCATATATCCTTTAGAATAGATCGATTGGATCCAAGTGAGTTAGGTTGGATCGAGTCACAAGCAACCGACCCATTTACAGCCTTATATATGGGATAGTATCCTACCCCAATTTCCTATAAGACTTAAATCCTTAATTACAATACCTTCAAAGTGAGAATAAGCCATGCCTCTGGTAATTGAAGTTTTTGTTAACCCCATTGACTATGGTCTTCGTTTGATGTATCAAAATTGTGTGTTCATGTGCGTCAGATGGTGCATATTTTGTTTTATTTTCTAGAGGCACGTAGTGATGCATGGGTTAGTTGCTTTTTTGTGTAACTTGGTGAGTAATATGTCATTTCCATTGGAGAATTGGTCATCTTGATTTGTTCGGATTGTTGATTTTGGAGTTTGTTTTTTCATTTTTTTTCTCATTTCATTTTTTTTTTCCGATTGGGTTTCATACGACGTGAGCTTAATCTGTATTTGAATCGAGCTAAAGATCGAATCCAAGCATGTTACTTTTCCATTTAGAATGGGTTCACGATTTATTTTATTGTGTATCAAATTTTTGGTTAAACCAGCTCAAGAAAATAATTGTTACAAAAATTCTGCCAAGTAGATCTGTTGAAATATATTCCAAATGGCTAACTATATTTCCCATCTGCATCAAGTGTCGACCCGGTACAGCTGCACATGTAATTTAGATAAAGTTTTGGTCCTCCAAGGAAAGTGAATCTAGCTTGCCTTCTTCTTCTAAAGAGCAGGGGTCACACCCAAACCGAATCTTTCATTCTTTGTCTTGTTGGTACTGAATCTAGCAAGGGTCAAGCCCAAACTCTTCAAGCACCAACAAGTCAAGCTTGCTCAATTTTTTTTTGGGTTTATGCAGTGCAATAATAATGTACCACTTAATAATATTAGGGCATGTAATATATTTAGATGGAACAGATATTTAATGCCGTTCAGATTTTTTTTTCTCTAATTTTTAATAATAAAAATATTTTTTCCTCTATACAATAAAAAAAAAATATTATTATTTTTTAATACCTTACATGATTTTTTATAAATATATATGACGTTCTGAACTATATATATGACTTTTTATATATTTATGATATCTTGAATAATATATATGGCTTCCTGATGTTTTGTATGACTTCTTATGAATATATATGATATCCTGAACAATATATATATGTCATCCTAACATCTTATATGATTTTCTGTGAATATATGTGATATCCCGAATAATATATATGACATTTTGTGAATATATATGACATCCTGAACAATATATATGGCTTTCTAATACCTTATATAACTTTCTGTGAGTATATATGATATTTTGAATAATATATATGACTTTCTGTAAATATATATGATATAAATATATATGACATCTTGGACAACATATATTGCTTCGTAATATCTTATATGGCTTCGTATGAATATATATGATATTCCGAACAATATATATGACTTTCTTCTTAATATCTTATATAATATCAGGAAGTCATATATATTGTTTAGGATATTATATATATTTATAAAAAATCATATATATACACACGAAGTCATATAAGGCGTTAGAAAGCTATATATATTATTCATGATGTCATATCTATTCATATAAAGTCATATATATTGTTCAAAATATTATATATACTCACAGGAAGCATATAAGATGTTAGAAAACCATATATATTATTCAGTATGTCATATATATTCACAGGATGTCATATATATTATTCGAGATATCATATATATTTATAGAAAGTCATACAAGACACCATAAAGTCATATATATTATTCAGGATATTATAAATATACAGAACGTTATATATATATATGGTTCAGAACGTCATATATATTCACGAAAAGTCATGCAAGATATTAAAAAATAATAATATTTTTTCTTTTTTATTATATAGAAAAAAATATTTTTATGATTAAAAATTAATAAAAAAATTAAATAATATTAAATATATATTTTATTATTAAATATATTATTTATTTTAAAATAATTAGATGATGTGTTTCACATCAAATTTATTATAAGGCATGCAGTGCACAAAGACTTTAATGTCCTAATGATCATGACCATGGCAGCCCATCGCTACCTTGGCCCAGCAAGAACAAGTGGTTGGGGGATGCTTTCAAATGGGCTACTTCAGTGTCACATCTTATTAATTGCAAGTGTCCCACGCTGACTCCATGCCTGATCAACACCTCCTCTTGCCATGGTCACAAAGATTGATCATGCCATCCAAGAATAAGCCCGTATGCTTGGCATGGGAAGAATATCGGTATCCCATCATTCATTTTTTATTGAATGTGTGGTGGGTTCACCCTCCATTTTACTTTATAATAATAATAATAATAATAATAATAATAATAATAATAATAATAATAATAATTATTGGGGGATACCCACCGACCGACCGACCGACTATCGGAGGGCCCGACCGGCTGGCGGCCCGACCGACCGACCGACTATCGAAGGGCCCGACCGGCTGGCGGTCCGACCGACCGACCGACTATCGGAGGGCCCGACCGGCTGGCGGCCCGACCACCCGACCGGCTATCGGAGGGCTCGACCGGCTGGCAGCCCGACCGACTAACCAACGGCCCGACGGACGACTCTGACTGGCCGATCGTAAGTCGGGCGACAGGCCGACGGACGCCATCAGCGGCTAACTGCGGTCATTCCACAGTCCATTCCCGACCGACTAAACCCAGAGGTCCGGTAGCCGACCCACATGAAGCTCGCCGACCGACGGAGGAGTCCGACGCCACTCTGCTGGCCACCGACCCTGGGTCGGCCGACTCCACCAACCGCCGTACGGCCGCCAGACGTTGTCAGCTCTGACACGGACATGCGGCACAGTTACCTAGGGGCATTGTCCCGCCGAGAGCCGGGTCAACCCTGGTGATTAGACGGCTACACGGCGACATGACATTTTCACGGCGGCTCTGACAGCCTACAGTGAGTTGACAGTTCCTCACTTGTCCGCGCCATTAATGATGGCGCCATACCGTGCTCCACTATATATACCGAGGAAGGCAACAGTGCAGGGGGGATCCGCTCGTCTCTCCCACATACGCAGGCTCGCTCCTCTCTCTCTCTCTCCCTCTCTCCTTCTCAGAGCTCTCTGTCTGCATTTCACTGTTGCCCAGTCACCTCTCTGACTTGACCGTCGGAGGGTCCCCGTCGGAGCCGCCTCCGGTCAGTGCGGACTTCTTTTTGCAGGTGCACGCTTCCCGGCGATCGGGCGACGAGGCGATTGGCCGCAACAGATTGGCGCGCCAGGAAGGGGACAGCATGACAAAGACAAGAGCTCAACGATCGAGAATCACTGGGTCGGCAAGGCGTTCTTCCCGCCGGGAAGAAGCCTCCCCGCCCCCACCGGCGGCGGAGCCTAGCTCTCCGCGCCCTGCAGTGACCACGGAGGCCCAGATTGCGGCCATCGTACGGCAGATGACCGTACTGACCGACGCAGTCAAAAGCCTCCAGCAACAACCGGCGGCCCGACCTATGCCTTCCAGGAGCAGCCGCCGACGGCCGCGCCGACCCCTGTCGCCTCCAAGCGAGCGCTCTCAACATCGCTCCCACGGAGAGGAGGAGGGGCGACCTCGGCGCGACGACCGACGGTCCCAGCGGCCCTCTCCTTCCCCGTTGGAACGGGCGAGGAAGGAAAAGCGGCCGCGCACACCGTCGGCCTCTCTTTCAGAATCCTCCGGAGGCTCCACTCCCGGGGTCTCCCAGCATCGACGAGCGGACGACTACGAGCGACGGTTCGAGGAGATCGACCGCCGACTCGCCCAACTGCAGATGGACGGCCAGAAGTCTTCGAACGACGTCGACTTCCAGACCGCCCAGCCTCTCTCTCGACTGGTCCTCGATGAGCCGATTCCCAGTCGGTTCAAAATGCCGAACGTGGAGCCATACGACGGCTCCACCGACCCAGTCGACCACCTCGAGAGCTATAAAGCTCTCATGACAATTCAGGGGACAACCGACGCTCTTTTTTGCATCGGCTTCCCCGCCACACTTCGCAAGGCTGCCAGGGCTTGGTACTCCGGTCTCCGATCGGGTAGTATTCATTCCTTCGCGCAGCTCGAGCACTCGTTCGTGGCCCATTTCAGCACCAGCCGAAAGCCGCCGCGAACGTCGGATAGCCTTTTCTCCCTCAAACAGGGGAAAAACGAGACGCTCCGACACTTCGTGGCGCGATTCAATGCGGCCACGCTCGAGGTCCGGGACCTCAACGAGGACATGGCGGTTTCAGCCATGAAGCGGGGCCTGAGGTCGTCCCGATTTACTTATTCTCTGGACAAGACCCTCCCCCGAACATACGCCGAGCTACTGGAGCGCGCATACAAGTATATGCGCGCGGACGAAGGAGCGTCCGACCGACGCTTGGTCGAGCCCAGGGGTCCGAAGGAGAAGCGAAGAAAAGGTCGGGAGCCCGCCGAACCAAGCAGGCCCCCGACCGATAGTCGGCTTTCTCCACCCCGACGGATCCAAAAATCACCCCACCGACAGACTCCGAGGTCAGTGCGTCCCAGGTATGACTCCTACACTCCTCTCTCCGCTCCCCGTACGCAGATCTTGATGGAGATCGAAGGGGAAGAATACCTGCGACGGCCTCCGCCTCTGAAGGCAAAGGGCCTCGACCATCGGAAGTACTGCCGGTTCCATCGGAGCCACGGCCACGACACCGAGCGATGCATCCAGTTGAAGGATGAGATCGAAAATCTCATCCGCCGGGGGTATCTCGGCAAATTTCGAAAGGGTCCGCCGACCCGACCGACTGCCGATCGACGCCCCCAGCCGACTGAAAAGGCGCCGACTAACCAGCCGACGGCTGGAGTCATCAATATGATCTCCAAGCGGCTGGGATCGGGGACGTCTACAGGGGGGGAGCCGACGAAAAAGCCACGACCGAACGACGTAATCACCTTTGCGGAAGACGACGTTCGGGGCATCCAGACTCCCCACGACGACGCTGTTGTTGTGTCGGCGACAATAGCCAATTACGATGTAAAACGAATTTTTGTTGATAATGGAAGTTCGACAAATGTTTTGTTTTACTCGACCTTCTCCCGAATGCGACTACCGACTGATCGACTTAGTGGGGTCTCCACACCCTTGATCGGCTTTGCCGGAGATACCGTCACGACAGAAGGAGAAATCACCCTGCCCGTGACGGTCGGTACCGAACCACGGCAAAGCACAGTCTCCCTCATTTTTGCGGTCGTCTCGACGTACCATCTCCTTGTTCGATTCCCGACCAAAAACGGAGTCGGAGAGATGCACGGAGATCAACAGCTCGCCCGATGATGCTTCCAAATCTCCGCCCAAAGCGACGAGACAAAGGATCCCCTGACAATCGACAAGCTGGATCAACGGGAGGAGGAAGAGCGGGGTTCGCCGGCCGAGCAGCTCGAGGCGATCCCGATAGGAGAAAATCCCGACAGAAAAGTTTGGATCGGGTCTCAACTGCCCGACACCGAACGCCGCCGACTGACGGAGCTGCTGACGGCCAACGCCGACATATTCGCATGGTCGGCAGCAGATATGTCGGGCATCCCTCCGGAAATAATGACTCACCGACTCAACATTGACCCGACGATGAAACCGGTGAGGCAGAAGAAAAGGTCCTTCGCCCCAGAAAGGCAGAAGGCCATCGACGAGGAAGTGGACAAGCTGCTCGAAGCGGGCTTCATTCGGGAATCCACGTATCCCGATTGGCTCGCCAATATCGTCATGGTCAAGAAAGCCAACGGGAAGTGGAGGATCTGCATCGACTATACCGACCTCAACCGAGCATGCCCGAAGGATAGCTTTCCACTCCCGAAGATCGACCAGCTGGTGGATGCGACGTCCGAATTTCGACTGCTCAGCTTTATGGACGCCTTCGCCGGGTACAATCAGATCCGGATGGTGCCTGAAGACGAGGAGCACACCGCGTTCGTGACCCCCAAGGGCCTCTACTGTTATCGGGTGATGCCCTTTGGATTGAAGAATGCCGGCGCCACCTACCAGCGACTCGTCAATAAGGTCTTCAAAGATCAGATCGGGCGTAACATGGAAGTGTATGTGGACGACATGCTGGTGAAAAGCACGCAGATCCCGGACCATGTTCAGGATCTCGAGGAGGCCTTCCGCACCCTTCGACGACACCGAATGAAGCTCAACCCGACCAAATGCGCCTTCGGGGTGACTTCGGGGAAGTTCCTCGGATTCCTCGTTTCTCAGAGAGGGATCGAGGCCAACCCTGAGAAGATTAAGGCGATCCTCGACATGCGTCATCCGAACACCAAGAAGGAGGTCCAACAGCTGAACGGAAGAATCGTCGCTCTTAGCCGATTCATTTCCCGATCAGCTGAAAGGTGCCTCCCGTTCTTCAAGACCCTGCACCAGGCGAACGGTTTCTCTTGGTCGGATGAGTGCGAACAGGCCTTCGAAGACCTGAAAAAGTACTTGGCTTCCCCGCCGCTGCTCGTAAAGCCGCAGGTCGGGGAGACCTTGTATCTCTACTTGGCCACATCTTCTGAGGCGATCAGTTCGGTGCTCGTTCGGGAAAACGAGTGCCGAACCCATCAGCCCATCTACTACACCAGCAAAGTGCTCCACGGCGCCGAAGCCAGATACTCGGAGACGGAAAAGATGGTTTTCGCCCTGACCGTCTCCGCACAACGGCTCCGACCATACTTCCAGGCCCACGCCATCGTGGTACTCACCAACCGGCCCCTGAGGGCCGTACTGCGCCGACCCGACACATCCGGACGACTCGCTAAGTGGGCAATGAAGCTTAGCGAGTTGGACATTCAGTACCGACCGAGGCCTGCCTTGAAGGCTCAGGTCCTGGCCGACTTCATCGCTGAATGCCCGACGACCGACCTACCGTCGGGAGCTGAAGGCCCGGGACGAGATTCGATCTCTGAGCCAAACCCGATCTCCACCTGGGTACTTCACATAGACGGAGCCTCCAACGCTCAGGGAAGCGGGGCCGGGCTCCTGCTCACGAATTCGGATGGGGTAGTCACCGAATACGCCCTCCGGTTCGACTTCAAGGCCTCCAACAATCAAGCTGAATACGAGGCACTCCTCGCGGGCTTGAGGATGGCGAAGGAACTGGGCGTCGACAGCCTCCGGGCATTCTCCGACTCTCAGCTGATCGTGGGGCAGGTCAAGGGCGACTTCGAGGCGCGAGATCTGACCATGATCAAGTATCTTCAGAAGGTAAAGGATCTCGTGGCCCGCCTCGAGCATTTCGAGATCTCCCACATCCCCAGGACGGAGAACGCCCGTGCCGACGCTCTCTCTAGATTGGCAACGTCGGCCTATGATTCTTTGGGTCGGACGTTTGTCGAAAACCTCCAGCAGCCGAGCATCGATCGGGTCGAAGAAGTGCAGCAGCTAACGTCCGAACCAAGTTGGATGGACCCGATCGTCCGGTACCTGTCCGACGGGACCAGTCCCGAAGATCCCGCGGAGGCCAAGCAACTCCGATGGTCGGCGTCGCAATATGTGATCATGGACGGCCGACTCTACAAGAGGTCGTTCTCCCTCCCTCTGCTTAGGTGCTTGGGACCGACCGACGCTGACTACGCCCTCCGAGAGGTTCACGAGGGAATTTGTGGGAATCACTTGGGGGGCAAGTCCTTAGCCTTCAAAGTCTTACGATAGGGCTACTACTGGCCGACCATGAGGAAGGATGCGGCCGAGTTGGTCCGAAGGTGCGAGCCATGCCAGAAGTATGCCAATATTCAGCACCAACCGGCCAGCCAAATCGCTCCCATTGTCGCTCCGTGGCCCTTCGCTCAGTGGGGAGTCGATATCCTCGGCCCCTTCCCACCGGCGTCAGGCCAGAGGAAGTTCATCGTTGTCGCCATCGACTACTTCACGAAGTGGGTCGAGGCCGAGCCCTTGGCGCAGATCACCGAGCGTAAGATGGAGGACTTCGTCCAAAAGTCCATCATCTTCAGGTTCGGATTGCCGCACACCATCATCACCGACAACGGACGGCAATTCGACAACCAAGGCTTCAAAGACTTCTGCGCCAGGTTCCACATCCGTCATCGACTAACTTCAGTCGGGCACCCACAGTCCAACGGCGAGGTTGAAGTGACGAACCGAACCCTGCTCCATGGACTCAAGACCCGACTGAACGAAGCCAAAGGTCTCTGGGTCGACGAGCTGGGCTCCATCCTATGGGCTTACCGAACGACCCCCCGTGTCCCGACCGGAGAGTCGCCGTTCAGTTTGGCCTACGGGACAGAAGCTATGATCCCGCTCGAGATTGGCCTGCCATCTTCAAGGGTCGAGCAGTACCGCGAGCCGGACAACTCCGAAAGCCGGAGGGCCGACCTAGACCTCCTCCCCGAACTGCGAGATGAGGCTCAAATCCGAATGGCCTCATACCGGCAGAGGGTCGCCCGGTACTACAACGCCAAGGTCAGACCAAAGCTCTTTAAACCTGGCGACCTAGTCTTGAGGAAGGCGGAGGTGTCGAAGCCCTTGGACCAAGGGAAGATGGCTCCCAACTGGGAAGGACCCTACAAGGTTGCTGACACCTTCGGGCCGAGAGCCTATCGGCTGGAAACCCTTGAGGGAAAAACCATTCCCCGGACTTGGAACGCCGACAACTTGAAGCTGTATTACCAGTGAATTCTGTAATTCAATCATCGGAATACAAGTTCAGTTTGAAAAATCGGAGTTCTAACACTTCGACTACTGATCGGCGCTCAGCCCCGACGCATCGACGCGGATCTGGAACCGACGACACATCGGCCCCTTACACGGACCGATGCATCTACGATGACGGGAGTTTATACTCCTTCTACGGTCGAATTTTCGGGCAGAATCCATCGGCCGACTGGTCGATCGGGCCCCGACCGAAGAAAGGCTAAAAGCCCACGCGGCTGTCGCCGCGACATTCCGACCAGGCTACGGCCGGTCGAGGGATATTCGGCTCACCACCGTCTATCACATGACGCGACCTTAGTCGCACCCACTACTCGCCGACCGACCTACGGCCGGCTGAACGACACTCGGCTTGCCACCGTCTGTCAAAAGACACGAAACCCGACGCAAGAGCATGGGGACCCGACTTACTATCATGCCCCCGACACTGCGCCGGATGATGACCGGCTAAGTGCATCTACGGAGGTCCGGCCGCCGAACCTTCACTAGGTTCGGTCGGCTCCCTACTTGACAGATGCGCCCGAACGGCGATTACAATTTTTGGAAACCGACCTAAAGTCGGGACACAAGCTACTTCGGAGCTGTGCAAGCCGGTTAAGTCCTACCGACTTACCCAAGTTGGCGACTTCTCTAAGTTGGCGACTAGGGTTCGACATTACAGCGATAAGAAACGTTACAAACAAGAAGCAAAAGAGAAGACAATTTCATTCATTGATCAAAAAACATTACAAAGTTGGGCCGAAGCCCGATTACATGTATTTTCAAAAAGACAAAAATAAAGATGGTCGGCAGGGCCGATCACCCGTCCTGATCGATCTCTTCGACCGACGGAGGATCGGGGATGATCGGCGTCTCGGCCATAAGCAACGATTGATCGGTCGCCGAGAGATGGGCTTCGGTCGATAAAGGAACTTCGGTCGGCACCTGCTCCGGGACGGCTTCCTCCACCACGATGACGCCTCCCGACGGCTGGTCGGCCATCTCTTCCGTTCCTTCTTCTTCGGCTCCTTCCTCGGCGAACGGCGGGACGACTCGGCTGACGTCCACCTCCGGGTACAAGGCATGGACGGCATCCCGACCATCCTCGAACCCGACCCGGTAGGAGGCGAAGCCCGACCCGAGCATCTCCTCCTTGTACCGGTCGGAGGCCCGGAAGTCCTCAACCGCACGATCGGCCGACTCCCTCGCCGACCGTGCCTCGTCCTCAGTGTGGGCCAGCTCCTCCCTCGCCAACTCCGCCTCGGCCCTGGCAATTTCGGCGTCGATTTGGGCGATGGACAAATCCTCTTCGGTTTCCGCGAGCTTCCCCAGGCTGGCCCGAAGTTGCTCGCGTTCCCCTTGGAGTTCGGAGGTGGCACCGTCCCGTTCGCGTCGAAGACGACGCACGACCCGACCTTTGTGCTTGGCCTCCTTCTTGGCCGACTTTAGTTCGGCCATAAGCCGGGAGACCTCGTCCGTCAACTTGGCCTCCCGGTCGACCGACTCCTGCAGTTGGTCGACCAGCCTCCCTCTTTCGGCCTCGGCCGCCGCCGACCTTTCCTTGAAGGCTGCCCGAACGTCGCCGAACCTTCGGTATCCGGCCTCCAACTCGGACATGGTGAAGATCAGCTGCCGACGGAAAAAAGCTTTGTCAGAATTATGTGGCAAGCAAAAATTTTTCTAAGGAAAAAGGTGACGCGAAGCTTACCTCCACCATTGTCGGGTAGAACCGCGACAGCATTTCGGTCACTTGCCGAGACCGCAACGACTGAACGTCGGTAGGGAGGAGGATCCCCTGGCACAACCTCCTCGCAAGGTTGTGGTCGGCCAAGGCCGACGCACCCTCAGGGTAGTATGCGCTGGGGGGCATTGATCTCTCCTCCTCCGAGGGCTCCATCGGGGCTTTCCCCCGATCAGCTGCCCCGACCGACGGGGCTGGCAGCGATGGGACGCTGGAGTTCGACCCGGCGCCCCCCGTTGCGCCAGCGGACACCTCCGGACGATGTTCGGCTTCCCGAACGACATCCGGCTCCACCCGCGGCGGCAAAACCGCCGACACTCCTTCGGCCACTTCCTCGGTCGGCCTCTCCTCGACTCGGACGGTCAGAGCCGCGAGGGCTATGACCGGCTCCGACCCCTCGGTCGCCGACGCTTCCACGGTCGGCGGGACTGGGGCCGGTCTCTTGGAAGGGCGCGAAGGGCCTGCCCTCGGCGCTGGCCTCTTCCTCGCGGCGGCAAATTGGCGAATTTCGGCATCGGTCGGCCTCATCCTCGGCGGTGTCCCTGCAAAACCAACCAGTGTCAAAGGCCGGACCAGAACTGCCCTAAAGCCGAACAAAAAGAAAAGCTAGGGGATCGGGCGATACCTATTCGGGGGACCAGACTCAGGCCGGCATCATAGAGAGCTTGCTCGGTAACAAGCTCCCTCTGCTTCGGGACCGACATATCTTTGAGTCGGTGGAAGTCCTCCCGGTCGTCCACGTCGACCCGACTGTTGTCGTTGGCCTCAGTTCGGGGTACACCCCAGCGAGAAGGAAAGCCCCAAGAGGAGGAAGAGGAAACAAAGAAAAACTGGTTCTTCCATCCATGAATGGACGATGGAAGACCGGTTATGAAGGCAAGACCCTTCCGGGGGTTGAAGAGCCACCACCCTCGGGCTTTAGGGTGGGGTCGGAGCACAAAAAATGCCCGGAAGAGGGAAACGCGAGGGTTGGTCGGCAAGAGCTGACACAACAGCGCGAAAGAAATGATTAACCGGACAGAGTTCGGCGCCAGTTGCGCCGGACAGAGTCCGTAGTAATCCAGCAGATTCCGGACGAACTCCGGAATCGGAAGTCGAAGACCCGCACGAAGGTCCTCAACATACAGCGCCAGGTCGCCAGGCGGAGGGTTGTTGACCCGACCGCCGGCCCTTGGGGCGGAGAGCCGAAACTGCTCCGGGATGCGATAGTGCTCCCGAAGCTGATCGACGTTCGGCCCCGAAAGCGAGGAGGCCTCATCTTCCGGAGCCGATCGGGTGTCGTCGGTCGGGTTCCCCGACCGAGCTCCCTGAGTCGGTTTCCTGGTCATTGTGCAGGGACCGAAAGAAGAGAAAGAAGAGAAGAAAGCAAGAAGGGGAAGGAGGACCATGAACCCGATGGACCCTCCGGAAGAAGAGAAGAGCTCTGCCCGCGACGACCGAGAAATCGCCCGGACAGAGTTTCCCCCAGCAAATGGCAAATGTAGGTCGAGGTCCGGGAGCTCCTATATATATAGGACCGACCGACGGCCGAGATCCTTCCGCGCCGACCGAAGACCTCCAGATGCGCGACGCGTGGCGCCCGCCGGTTGGCCGGGGATTCGGCGCGCTTCGTCCCGGGACGCCCGCACCGCCCTCATTAAATGCCGGAGCGGACGCCGGCCAACCACCATGACACGCGGCGCGCGGGGGTTGGCTCCGCAGTCGGCCGCCCGCGCCGGTCCACGTTCCCGATGAGACGCTCCACCCGCAATCGGCGCCGAATATCCGATCGACTGACGCCGTATCGTCCGGAACCCGATCTTCTGACACCGACGTGACGGCTGACAACGACAAGGCGTGGCGTCTGACACCTGACGCCGGCGCGACTTCCGGCATCGACTAGACGTTCGGATCGCTGGGATTCGTGAGATGTCTGACAGCGGATCAGCCGACGGTACGGTCGGATCTGCACATGCGACAAATCCACTCCCAGTCGTCCGGCCTTGCTACCCGAATGAAGGCATCGGCCAGCTCTCCACCCGACCTAGGAGTGGAGGGGGGCAACTGTTGGGGGATACCCACCGACCGACCGACCGACTATCGGAGGGCCCGACCGGCTGGCGGCCCGACCGACCGACCGACTATCGGAGGGCCCGACCGGCTGGCGGCCCGACCGACCGACCGGCTATCGGAGGGCTCGACCGGCTGGCAGCCCGACCGACTAACCAACGGCCCGACGGACGACTCTGACTGGCCGATCGTAAGTCGAGCGACAGGCCGACGGACGCCATCAGCGGCTAACTGCGGCCATTCCACGGTCCATTCCCGACCGACTAAACCCAGATGTCCGGTAGCCGACCCACATGAAGCTCGCCGACCGACGGAGGAGTCCGACGCCACTCTGCTGGCCACCGACCCTGGGTCGGCCGACTCCACCAACCGCCGTACGGCCGCCAGACGTTGTCAGCTCTGACACGGACATGCGGCACAGTTACCTAGGGGCATTGTCCCGCCGAGAGCCGGGTCAACCCTGGTGATTAGACGGCTACACGGCGACATGACATTTTCACGGCGGCTCTGACAGCCTACAGTGAGTTGACAGTTCCTCACTTGTCCGCGCCATTAATGATGGCGCCATACCGTGCTCCACTATATATACCGAGGAAGGCAACAGTGCAGGGGGGATCCGCTCGTCTCTCCCACATACGCAGGCTCGCTCCTCTCTCTCTCTCTCCCTCTCTCCTTCTCAGAGCTCTCTGTCTGCATTTCACTGTTGCCCAGTCACCTCTCTGACTTGACCGTCGGAGGGTCCCCGCCGGAGCCGCCTCCGGTCAGTGCGGACTTCCTTTTGCAGGTGCACGCTTCCCGGCGATCGGGCGACGAGGCGATTGGCCGCAACAATAATAATAATAATAATAATAATAATAATAATAATAATAATAATAATAATAATAATAATAATAATAATAATAATAATAATAATAATAAAGATATTGCTGGAAGTGCAAGTTGGGATGGGTTAAGCTGAAACGACGCCCATCTAAGGTATAAATTTTTATTGGATTAAGTCTAAAGATTTGTCAAATGGACTAAGCGTTGGCCGGCAAATACCAACTTGAATTGAAGTTGGATTGAGTTCAGGATGAAGGCCTAAGCAATCCAACCTAGCCTGTACCTGATCCAATTATAATGTTTGTTTCCTTCTAACCGATGCCAGGCTGAATTTGGCTCAAATTTCCTCGACCCCACCCAACCAATAGATGACCCGTATATGACTCATCTTGGACAAATCCCTTGGTGCATTCTCATTCCAAACTCTTGGATCTTGTCATCAGCTTGTATGGTTTCACCTCCTCATTCCTTGGTATGTCATCAGCAATCCTTATCATCGAAGAAATTTTTTCACCCAACACAAGAGGACAGCTCAATGCATGGTCCACCGGTCGAAAGCATCACTAGCTTATAACCTGACTCAAGCAATAAAGCATGTGGAATCCTGTGTGAATTAACAAGAATCATCTTACAAAGCTAGATACCATTAGGTAATCGACAGCGAAATAACACTCAGAGGGAAAGATAAAAAGAATCTCCATCGGAGAATGAAATAGAACATAAAATCATGAGCTCACAAGTAGTAGAAGGAAAATATCATCTCTGATCACATATCTGTTGAAAAATGAGCGTACGATTCATAGACAAGGACTATCAAAGCCACAATAAAAGTGCATCTTTATAGGGTAATTGTCACTACTTTGCACCTGAACTTGGATAATCTATCCATGACCAGAATAAAAGATTGGGCAAAACTAAGACTTGGTAATTGGCTTTTCGACTAGTTAGAAAACAAGCTTCCAAGATCCTTCTCTACTTACATGTTATAATTACCTCCCTCACCCACGAACCCGGGAGCTGGCAGTATTGAGTGTTGTACACCGATGCTTCTGTTGCACCGTATATGCTAAACACACATAAACCTTCATGCAATATCATGCGCTTTACGTGAGAGCTTTGAGAGCTTTAAGGCTTACAGCTAAGATAAATTTTATTCATAATAATATATTCATTCTATAAGGTTAACTTGGGCATCTCCTCTCATTATATCACACATGCCCTTAGCTCCCTTACAAACATATTCCCTTCAAAGAAAACCATGTGGAGTGTTTGGATTTATGCATTCGTAATTCATCAATAGCGAGTTTTGATTGAAGCTTAAACAATAATTTGTTCGATGTCCGTTTCTCCCTTTTAAGGAATGAAATAGCACATGCGTTCTTAGTTGCCCTTGCTTGGAGGGTGCTAAAAGCCCTACATATTATTTTGAGCTTTGTAAGAATATAAACTTTATAAAATCACATGTAACTTCTTTATAACTTTTACATCTTCTCACGAAGAAGAATTACTTGAACCAAAATGGGAGATGATTATGTTACGGTTTTAGAATGGATTAAAATAGTTCACGTCCTATTCTAGTTGCATTGGAGTCTCCGGGAGCACGGATCGTCTGCAGTGCACCGTACGGTGTGGTGCACAGCACACACCGTCCATCGTGCGATAGACGGCGCACACGACCGTGTGCAACGAATACGCATCCATGCGTGGCCATCCATCGTGCGATGGACGGTGTGCTGTGCACTGCACCGTGTGATGCACAATAAAGAACACGGGTCCAGTCTCCTGTATCTCAGAAGTAGTCATTTATATACCATGGAGTGGTGGTTTTCCGCTCACTTTTTTATGCTCTTTGCTCATCCATCGTCAAAATTTTTCATTAATTCTTTCAGTTTTCGTGTGATAACCTAGAATTTCATTCAAAAGATCAGATAGAAAGTACCCATGCGGATCTATGAATGATACCAAGCCATGCCTGAGGGTATAATTTGATGGAAGAACTAAAGACCTAGCCTGATCTGTTACCAAATCGGGTCTTGTGCTTATAGGCTTTTGATGCCCATTATACCTCAACAACCCTAAAAAATCCTCCAGGTATATGTACATAAACCTGTTTTTATCTTCTTTTGATGCTCCAAATGAGATTTTGACGAGTCCATTAACAACAGCAGAGCTTTCACATCGGCCTACAGATTCAACAAATCTGTTGGGCGCTTTTGCTCCTGGTGTCGGCAGTTTAGGATCTGCAACAGCGAAGTTTTTGTTTGACTTTAGAGTAATACTAGGATGCGATAATTTTCTAATTGCAGGTGATTTTACTTTTATTCTATGCCCTATTTTTTTTGGTAAGATTTTATGCCCTATTTGGTAGGGGAAAAAAAAAGGGGTAGGGCTGCATGTTGGTTTATAATACCAACCCAAATATAATCTAAGAAACCTCGGAGCGAGCTGACCGAAGAGTCACTGCTATGTTATAGTAGATCATTTAATAAACGAATCATCGAATGGAAAGCTTTACTTATCCTAATGTAATAATACATAATTTAACAAAAGAATCTTCGAGTTGCAAAGCTTTTCTTATCTTAATGCTTTGCGTCACTTTTTTATTTAATTACTATGTTTGTTTGACGAAGAATCTGCATTTCTTTTTGGATTGCTCAAAAAATGTGCAACGCTACGGCAGCATTAGCGTGCTCTCTCTCTCTCTCTCTCTGGCGGCAAATTTGTAAATTTACATGATACAATTCATGAACGCATGGATACATTTTTATTTGGCTAATGCTGGGGAAACTCGTTCGCGGCATCCAAATCATACCACCATATCCATGCATTTACCACACGTAAATTAATATAATATATATATATATTAAAATAGAGATTTTTTGATGAAGAGGCCTCTGGTTGATATGTGGATTTTTAGGAAAAGAGAAGAATTTTTAGGGAAAGAGAAGGAAGTTGTTGCGGCCAATCCCCTCGTCGTCTGGTCGTCGGGAACGAGCGCCTGTAAAAGAAAGTCCGCACTGACCGGAGGCAGCTCCGGCGGGGACCCTCCGACGGTCAAGTCAGAGAGGAGACTAGGCAACAGTGAGAAGAAAACAAGGAGCTCAACGAGAAAGGGAAAGAGAGAGAGAGGGAGCAGGCCTGAGAGTTTTCGGAAAAAGACCCCTAGCACTGTTGCCTTCCCCGATATATATAGTGGAGCATGGTATGGCGCCGTCATTAATGGCGCGGATAATTGAAGAATTATCAACTCACTGTAGACTGTCAGAGTCGCCGTAAAGGTGTCAAATTACCGTGGGACCGTCAAATCACTAGGGTTGACAATGCCATAGGCGGGATAATGCCCCTAGGCGGCAATGCCGCATGCTGTTGTCAGGATTGACAGTCTCTGACAGTAGTACGGTGATTGGAGGAGTCGACCGACCTTAGATCGGTGGCCAGCTGAGGGGCGTCGGGTGGAGATTCGGACCCCTCCGACGGTCAGTCGGGCACGTCGCGGGAGTCGGGCATCGGACCCCCTGGTGCAGTCGGTCAGGAGGGCGGAAAAGGTCTGTCCGACCGACATATCCTCGGTCGGTAGACAGCCGTCGATCGGTCGGTAACGGCACCCGACGATCGATCGGTCGGTCGTGTATGCCCGATCATAAGTCGGCATGAACGGGGTCGGTCGGTATTCCCCAATAGTTGCCCCCTCCACTCCTGAGTCGGACGGCGCGCTGGCCGATGTCTTCATTTGGGCAGTAGCATCGGGCGAAAAGGAGTGGATCCTCTGTGTATCAAGTTCCGACCGTACCATGGGTTGATATGATGTCAGGCGTCTCATGAATGCCGGGCGATTCGCTAGCGTCAGATGTCTAGTCGGTGTCAGACGTCTCGTCGGTGACAGACGTCTTGTCGGCGTCAGGTGTCATGTCAATGTCGGATGTCCTGTCAGTGTCGGACGTCCTGTCGGTGTCAGGTGTCATGTCGGTGTCGGACGTCCTGTCGGTGTCGGACGTCCTGTCGGCGCCAGACGTCTCGTCCCATCGGGAAGGAAAACCGTCGTTCCCGCCGCCCCTTCGGGGATACGAAACGTCACGGCCTCTGCGCCACGTGGCGTGTGGCCATTGGGACGGGTCCGTTGGAGTGGATGGAGGTGATGTGGCTCGATCTGAGGATAGGTGTGTCGAACCGTCGGGCCGATGGACGGCCCGGATGATGCCACGTGGTGAGATCTGGGGATTCCTCGTTGGTCGTGTCTTCATCTCGACCGTCGGGGGGTACTATATATACAGGGTCGTCCATATTCAGTTTTTATCCCCCCTCACTTTGCTGTCGAGACTCTGCCCGCGTAATCCCTCATTCCAGGTACTCTTTTTCGCTTCCTTTCTCCTTAGGGGTTCTCTCTTCTCCTTCTGAGGGCCACCACCGCTTTCACCGTCTTCTCCTTTGCCTTCTCGCAATCTACTTCTTCTTCTTCTTTTGTTTTAATCCATGGCCAGAACATCCCCCCGAGGAAGTCGGTCGGGAGAGCCGACTGACGACACTCGGTCGACCCCGGAGGTGGAGGTCTCTTCACTTTCGGGGCCGAACGTCGATCGGCTCCGGGAGCAATATCGCATCCCGGGGCAGTTTCGGCTGTTCGCCCCTGGTGCCGACGGTCGGATTAACAGCCCGCCTGAGGGCCAGGTGGCCTTCTACGTTGAGGACCTTCAGGCCGGCCTTCGCTTCCCGATCCCGGAGTTCGTCCGAAATGTGCTTGACTATTACGGGCTGTGCCCGGTGCAACTCGCGCCGAACTCAGTTCGGCTAATAGTTAGTTTTGCTCTTCTGTGTCGGCTTTTGCCGACTGATCCTCGGATCTCCCTCTTTCGAGCTTTCTTCGTCCTCCGACCCCACCCTAAAGTCCGAGGGTGGTGGTACTTCAATCCTCGGAAGGGGCTCTCTTTCATTACTGATCTTCCGTCGTCTATTCACGGATGGAAGAACCAGTTCTTCTTCGCATCCTCTTCCACTCCTTGGGGGTTCCCTGTCCGTTGGGAGAATCTCCGAACCGAACCAAACGAGAACAGTCGGGTGGAAGCCGAAGATCGGGAGGACTTCCACCGGCTGAAGGACATCTCGGTGACGAAGCAGAGGGAGCTCCTCACCGAGCAGGCCCTGTACGACGCCGGCCTCAGCCCGATCTCTCGCCTAGGTCGGTTTTGTGTTTTTCTTCCCCTTTTTCTTTTTATTTTTTCTTTATGGTGCTGACCGCCTGTCGTCGTTTGCAGATATGCCACCGAGATCAAGACTGACGGCAGCTGACGTACGTCAGTACGCCGTTCGAAAAAGGCCGGCGCAAGGGGCCGGGCCGTCGCGGCCTCCCAAGAGGCCCCACGTAGCTCCGCCGAGCGAACCGACTGGGTCAGGGGCGGAGCCCATCATCGCACTGTCGGCACCGACAGTGCTTGTCGAAGTCCCATCCGAGGGACCATCGGGCGAGGGCGCTGCTTCGCCCGAAAGAAGGGTGGTCGATGAGTCGGTCGATGGCGCACCGGCTGCTCAGCCGGTAGAGGAGGATCGGGAGGAGGCGCACGAGCCCGAGCGATCTGCGCCCGCTGCTGCCGCGCTGTCGGTCGAGACTCGGTCGGGCTCAAGTTTGCCGTCCATCTCCGACGTCAGGGCCTGGGCGTCCGACCGAGGGAAGGCCCCTGTGGCGTCGGGCGATGAAGGACGGTCGGCCGACGGTGGAGGATCGACCGACTTCCCACTCCCCGAAGGTGCATCGGGCCTGGCCAACCATGACTTGGCCAGGAGGCTGTGCCAGGCGCTCCTTCTTCCCACCGACATCGAGGCGATGAAGAACCAGTGTGTCTCCGACATGCTGTCTTCGTTCTACCCGATGATGATCCGGGTAAGTTCCTCTCTCCTTCGTTTTCAACGTAGTTTCCGTAAGCTCGGTCTCCTGACGGTCGGTTTTGTTTTGTGCAGCTGGTTTACAACATATCCGAGCTAGAGGCCAGATACCGAAAGTTCGGCGACATACGCGCGGCTTGGAGAGACAAGGTCGCGGCCGTTGAAGCCGACAAGGTCGTCCTGGTCGACCAGCTGCAATAGTCGATCGAACGGGAGGGCCGACTTGAGGGGGAGGTCTCCCGACTCCCGGAGGAGGTCTCCCGACTCGAGGGTGCCTTGGCGACATCGGAGTCGGAGCTGCAGTCGACCCGGGATGATGTGAAGAAGAAGTCCCGAACCGTCCGTCGGCTTCGGCACGAGCGGGACAGCTTCGCCAAGGAGCTAGAGGCCGACCGCGAGCAGCTCCGAGTAAGCCTCAAAAATCTTGCTAAGGCCGAGGAAGGTCTATCCGTTGCCCAGGCCGACGCAGACATCATGAGGGCAGAAGCGGAGTCGGCGAAGGAGGCCATGAGTCAGACCGTCGAAGACTTTCGTGACTCAGAGGAGTACCGAGAAGAGCTCCTGGAGAGCGGCTTCCTTTCGTACCGAATCGGGTACGAGGATGCTCGGGAAGTCGTTCGAAGCCTGTACCCGGAGCTTGATCTCGGCAGCATTGTTCTGCCAGAGTCGGAGGCCCCAGCTGCGGAGGAGACAGCCGACCCAGCATCGGAAGGTCTCACCACCAGGGCGGAAGTCGAAGAAGATGCAGAGCAAGCCACCGAAGATCAAGCGGCCCCGACTGCCGAAGCCAAAGCGGGTTCGCCGACCGTCCCCGGCCGTCATCTAGTGGAGGAGGCCGACTCTGAGGATTAGTCGGTTTTTTTCTTTTCTTTTTGCTTCGGCTTGTCATACTTGTAGTCGGGCTTCGGCCCAGTTTGTAAACTTGTCTTGATCTTTAATGAAATCAAAGTCAAAGTTTTGGACTTAAACTTTTTTTTTCCGCATGTCTTTCTTTTTTCATGTGTTGTGGAATGCGTTTGAACACATTAGTCGCTAGCCCAATAGATCAGTTAGGACGTTCGGTAACGCGTGCCGTCACGAAGGCAGAGCAAGTCCCGATCTTGGATCGGCCTTTCGATGGTCGAGGGCCTAAGTCGGGCGTCCTTCGCCCGACTGTGAGTCGGGCATCCTTCGCCCGGCTGTAAGTCGAGCATCCTTGTCGAGCCGAAAGCCGATCGACCGTCGGATAAGGCTTGGCAGTCGGATCTCTTTCGACACATTCAATCGGATGTCATTCGGTGCGTCTAGTCGGGGGAGCAATGATAAGTCGGATCCCGATACCTTAATGTCGGGTACTTACACTGTGCCACGTGATATACGGTGGTAAGCCGAATATCTTCCGACCAGTCGTAGCTCGGTCGGTGAGTCATGAATGCGATAGTGGTCGCTTCGTGTGATAGACGGTGGTAAGCCGAATATCCTTCGACCGGTCGTTGCTCGGTCGGTGAGTCGCGACGACGGTCGCGCAGGCGTTTCGCCTTTCTTTGGTCGGGGCCTAGTCGGCAAGTTAGCCGATCGTTTGGCTCGAAATTTCGATCGTAGAAGGAGTGTTAACTCCCGTTGTCATGGACGGTTTGGCCCTTGTGAGCGTCCGATACATTGTCGGCGATCGGGCCGTCGGTTCCATGTGGACATTAAGTCCGAGTCGGGATGTCGGGACTCGTCCTTCACTTGGCGAGTGTCGATCATCAGTCGAAGAGTTAAAACTCTGGAATTTGAAACTGGATTTGTATTCTGAATGAACAGGCACAAAGTTCATTGGTGATACAACTTCAGGTTGTCAGCATTCCAGGTCCGGAGAATGGGTTTCCCTTCCAGAGTTTTCAGTCGGTAAGCCCTTGGCCCGTAGTTGTCCGCTATCATGTAGGGTCCTTCCCAGTTCGGAGCTAGCTTCCCTTGGTCTAGGGGCTTCGAGACTTCTGCCTTTCTTAGGACTAAGTCCCCAGGCTTGAAGAGCTTCGGTTTGACCTTGGTGTTGTAATATCGGGCTACCCTCTGTCGGTATGAAGCCATACGAAGTTGAGCCTCATTCCATAGTTCGGGGAGGAGGTCTAGGTCGGCTCTCCGGCAATCAGAGTTATTCGGCTCTTGATACTGCTCGACCCTGGTAGATGGCAGCCCAATCTCGAGTGGTATCATCGCCTCCGTCCCATAGGCCAAACTGAAAGGCGACTCCCCGATCGAAATGCGGAGGGTCGTTCGGTAAGCCCACAGGACGGAGCCCAGCTCGTCGACCCAGAGGCCCTTGGCTTCATTCAGTCGGGTTTTAAGCCCGTGCAATATGGTCCGGTTGGTCAACTCGACTTCGTCATTGGACTGTGGGTGTCCGACTGAAGTCAGTCGGTGCGTGATGTGAAACCTCGCGCAGAAGTCTCTGAAGTCCTGGTTGTCGAACTGTCGCCCGTTGTCGGTGATAATGGTATGCGGCAATCCGAACCTGAAGATGATGGACTTTTGGACGAAGTCCTCCATCTTTCGTTCGGTAATCTGCGCCAGGGGCTCGGCTTCCACCCATTTGGTGAAGTGGTCGATAGCAACGACTATGAACTTCCTTTGGTCCGATGCCGGAGGGAAGGGACCGAGAATATCGATTTTCCACTGAGCGAAGGGCCATGGGGCGACGATAGGAGTGATTTGGCTGGCTGGTTGGTGTTGTACGTTGGCGTACTTCTGACATGGTTCGCACTTTCGGACCAACTCAATCACGTTCTTCCTCATGGTGGGCCAGTAGTAACCCTACCGCAGGACCTTGTAGGCTAAGGATTTGCCCCCCAAGTGACTCCCGCAGATTCCTTCGTGCACTTCTCTGAGTGCGTAATCTGCGTCGGTCGGTCCCAAGCACCTGAGCAAGGAAAGGGAGAACGACCTTTTGTAGAGTCGGCCATCCATGATCACATATTGGGAGGCCGACCATCGGAGCCGCCTGGCCTCCGTGGGATCTTCAGGGCTGATCACGTTGGTCAGGTACCGAACAATCGGATCCATCCAGCTTGGTTCGGCCGTCAGTTGTAGCACCTCTTCGACCTTGTCGATACTCGGCTGCTCGAGATTCTCCACGAACGTCCGGCCCAAAGAGTCGAAAGCCGAGGTCGCCAGCCTGGAGAGTGCATCGGCCTGGGCGTTCTCCGACCTGGGGATGTGGGAGATTTCAAAATATCCGAGGTGCGTCACGAGATCCTTCACTTTCTGGAGATATTTTGCCATGGCTGGATCTCGCGTCTCAAATTCGCTTTTGACCTGCCCCACGATCAGCTGAGAATCAGAGAATGCCCTGAGGCTGATGATCCCAAGTTCTCTTGCCATCCTCAAGCCGACGAGGAGCGCTTCATACTTGGCTTGGTTATTGGAGGCTTTGAAATCGAATCGGAGGGCGTACTCGATGACTACCCCATCCGAGTTGGTGAGCAGGAACCCAGCCCCACTCCCTTGAGCGTTTGAAGCTCCGTCGATGTGCAGTACCCAGATGGAGACCGGGTCAGGCTCGGAGACTGCGGCTCGTCCGGGGTTCATGCCTTCCAACCCTTGGTCGACCGTCGGGCATTCTGCAATGAAGTCGGCCAGGACCTGGGCCTTTAAGGCAGGTTGCGGTCGGTACTGTATGTCGAACTCGCTGAGCTTCATCGCCCACTTTGCCAGTCATCCCGATGTGTCGGATCGGCGCAATATCACCCTCAGGGGCTGGTTGGTGAGGACCACAATGGCATGCGCCTGGAAGTATGGGCGAAGTCGTTGTGCGGAGACGGTCAGGGCGAAAATCATCTTTTCTGTCTCCGAATATCGAGCTTCAGCGCCGCGGAGCACTTTGCTGGTATAGTAGATAGGTTGATGGGTCCGGCTCTCGTTTTCTCTGACGAGCACCGAACTGACTGCGTCGGGGGAGGTGGCCAAATAGAGATACAATGTCTCTCCGACCTTCGGCTTCATAAGCAACGGCGGGGAAGCCAAGTACCCCTTCAGCTCCTCGAAGGCCCGTTGGCACTCATCCGACCAAGAGAAGCCCTTCGCCTGCCTCAGGGTTTTGAAGAATGGGAGGCATCTTTCGGCCGACCGAGAGATGAATCTGCTGAGAGCAATGATTTTTTCGTTCAACTGCTGGACTTCCTTCTTGGTGTTCGGATGGCGCATGTCGATGATTGCCTTTATTTTCTCAGGGTTAGTGATTTATGTCACAAATTGATATAAAAAGTATCAATTAATATCTAAATTATCTAATTTTATTAGGAAATTGATACTTGTTATTATATTTTGTAGAAGAAGAGGTCATCAATAGAAAGAACAAGGAAAGAGGATTCCAACGGTGTAAATTTTATGCAAAACGGAGTTAAATTGACCCAGGAATTGAAGAATGAAGAAAGAAGAATCAATTGGGTCAAACCCGAGTCAAATCAGATCAAAATTGGTCAAAAATCAATTGATTTGGTGATCTGGTTAGCTGCCTGGTCTACAGCAACAGGCGCATGGACCATGGACCCATCGGCACACTATAAACCAGCCAATCAGCGAGTCTCGGCTCACCGCAACCCATCGCGAGCCCGATCCACGCGCGCGGTCCAGGGCTCATGAGGAGAGAGAAGAAGGTCCGAAGGGCAACCTGGTAATTTCACATCACTCGATGGTCCGATCAAGATCCAATGCTCCATATTTTTGCGCCATCGGACGGCCACCATCGCAGCCGGTCAAGATCCAACCGTAATCAAGGCAATTGCAAGAATGAATGAACACTAGGACAACACGGGATCCTTCTGCAGCGCGATCCAACGGACGAAATCTTCCAGCGCCTTGATCGGACGGTCCGCGATGCATCCGACCTGATCCCATCTCTGCAGCACGATCCAACGGCAGTGCATCACCCAGATCATGATCCGACGGCCCAGAATCACTCCCGGCTTGATTTATCTGATGAATTGGGTCCTTTAGATGAAGATCGGACAGCTGAAATAATTTCTAGGGTTTCTTGATGGATTTAAGTACTTTTTTAGCGAGATTTGAGCCCATAAACCCCCCTAACAGCCCTCTAAAACCTCTTAGTCCCACATCTAAAGTTTTGAAAACCTTATAACCCCCAAATATCTATAAAAAGCCCCCAAAGGTCCTTGTTTTAATGATTCTTTCCTTCCGATCAAGCTTGTAACCCTAGATAGTGGGGTTTTTAGCTTTCTTCTCAAGCCTCGAGCTTTGAAATTTTTGTAATAAATTTTTTTTATATAAAATCTTATTTTTATGCAATTTTATCTCTTTACATTATGCAATTTATTTTTCTTGCAATTAGGATTGTTTAATTTATGCAGTTTAATTCCTTGCAATTAGGTTAGTTTAAATTATGCAGTTTAAATTTATGCAATTAGGATAGTTTAATTTATGAAATTAGGGTAGTTTATTTTTCTGCATTGAAATTTTGCAAGTAGATTTAGATTATGTCTAGCTAAGCATCCCTTCTAGGGTTTGCGATGAAGCTAGATCATGAGTAGGGGTTTTACATAGGGTTCTTTCTTTTTCTTAGGATTTCTTTTTCTTCCTCTTTTGCCAAGAATTTTTGATGAACTACAGTTGGGTCAGAGTCCCTTCATAGTTCATGCTTGATTCAGTGCATAGGAGGAGAAAACCCTAAGGGATCCTAGTTACTACTCCCCTGTAAAGAATCTTGATGGGTTATCGTTGGGCCTTAGTCCCTTCATAATCTATGCTTGGAAAAGATAAGAGGAGTAGTCGTTAGGATCAATAAGAAAAATTCTAGGTAGAATTCCCTAATCTAGATCTAGTGGATTCAAAAACCCTAGATCCTTAGTCTTATTGTCTTTAGCAAACAACTTTCGATTTTCGATTTTCTTTAAAGCTCGCTTGAGCATAGATTTGAAAATTATTTTTAAACCAAGTCTCTGTGGGATCGACCCGTACTCGCTGGTCGTGCTACTCTGCACACTATGCGCTTGCGGTTTTATAAACAAATTTTAAGATTTGCACATCAAGTTTTTGGCGCCGTTGCCGGGGATTTGGTGTTTTAAATTATTTTCAAATATTTGTTTTTCGTGCTTTATAACTCTCTTTCTTTTTCTTTTAGGTTTCTATATTTAGTTGGTGATTGCTGGAAAACTCAGGTACGCTTCTAATTTCTCTTTTATTATTTTTAGTTAATTATTTTTCCTTTTAGACCTAATCATTTGAATTTACTTAATCACAAAAAATATATATATATAAAACAAAACAAAAGATATTTCATAATCGTGAAGTAAAATATTAAAATAAAAAAATTCTAAATTAAAATCTTTTACATTCTTGGTCATCTTGTTTATTTGCATTTGCATCAACCCATTAACAAGATAAGGTGGGGATTTCATTACCCTTCCTTAGCCCAAAAACCATCTCCATCATATTGCATTACCTAGACCTTTAATCTTAAAATCAATTAGACGTCAACCTTAAGGAATTCAAGCTCAATAGGACAAGAAACCCTAAGAGTTCTACCAAGTTTGAGTTGTTTGATTAGTTGGTGTCTAGGCAAGTCCCTGAGGGTGGTTTGTTAAATTGGTTCAGTTGCTGGCCTGGCCAACTCGTTTGGTGTCTAGAAAGGCAACGATGAGTGAACCTCCCACCTCTTATACTTACCTGGCTAACTAGTTGATCAATCTCCACTTGGAAGGCTTGAAAGGTCATCTTGGAATAGTTAGGAGCTGTCTAGATTTAGGTTAACCCTAGGATAGATTGAGTTTAATTTATTGTTTCACTTGTTTGAAAAATAAAAAAATTATTAAAATTTAAATTAATTTGGTTACTTTTCTTTAGATTTAGGACTCCTTAGGATCTTTTCCTTAGAACTTTTTCTCTTTTCTTTCTTTTTCTTATACATAAATTTTTTTTTAAAAAAAAATTATATAAACATCGAGAACCGTACACCTCGTGTGTGGAGAAGAGTGTCGGGTCTTCTAATTAGAATTGAGTCAATTCCTGTTGTTCCAATGGCTGAGCCAATCCAACCCATGACCCTTAAGGATTTGTGTTATCCAGTTGGCTCCATCCAACCATCTTGTATCAGGTTGCCACAACCCACAGCTAACAATTTTGAAATCAAACCTCAAATCATAAATATGCTTCCAAAATTCACAGGATTAGAGGATGCTTATATATTTATTAGAGAATTTGAGGAGGTATGTGCAACCATGAAACTACAATTGACAGAGGATGAGGTCAAACTTAGATTAATCAACTTTGCCCTTAAGGATAATGCTAAGAAGTGGCTTTATAGTCTGCCAAACTATTCTGTCACTACCTGGGAAGGTTTTGTGAGAACATTTTTGAAAAAGTATTTCTCCCATCATAAAACAGCTAGGATTAGGAATGAAATAAATCAATTTTACCAACTAGCTGGTGAATCATTTTGGAAGTACTTTGATCGTTTCAAGAATCTTTTGACCCAATGCCCACACCATGGAATAGAAATTTGGAGACTCTGCCAGATCATCTATGAGGGGTTAGATTCAAACTCAAGAACCATGCTAGAGTCCATGTGCCAAGGCCAATTTATGGACAAAGAAACTACTGAAGCTTGGCAATTCTTAGAAGACCTAGCCGAGAAAAAATTACAGTGGGAAACAACTAGGGAACCTGATAAAGCTACACCTTCAAGAGGAGGAATGCATCAAATTCAACCAACCCTAGCATCAGAGGCCAAGATTGCAACCTTAACACGTAGATTGGAAGCCTTAGAATTACAGAGACCAGCCAATGTAAATCAAATATCTGCACCCATGTGTAAAGGGTGCAATGCACCAGACCATGTCTTAGAAGAATGTTCCTACTCGAATGAGTGTGCACAGGTGAATGCCACCTATCAAGGACCATTGAACAATCCTTATGCACCCACATATAACCCAGGTTGGAGGAATCACCCGAATTTCTCATGGTCCCAGAATCCTAATGTAGGCAATCCAAATTTCAATCAGCAAAATCTAAGGTCCAACCCAGTGATGAACAACCCGCCAGGCTTCCATGATAATGATAAAAAAATTATCTTTTTAGAGAAAAGCCTAGAAGCCATGATGAAGACACATACCAGCTTTATGCAAACCACGGGTCAACTCATAAATAATAACACCCAAGCTATAACCCGTCTGGAAATGCAAGTAAGTCAGCTGGCTTCGACCATTAGTGAACGAGAACATGGTAGGTTACCTAGCCAACCTGAGCCAAATCCTAAGAACCAAAATGATCCACGACCCCAACAAAGAAACCAAGTTAATGGTGTAAATGCCATTCATACCTTAAGATTGGAAAAATAAATAGATAATAAGGTAGTTGCACTTGATGATATAGAGGACTCATCTGCCGAGTCACCTTCTAAAACTACTACCTTTCAACCTCAAGCACCAGAAACTGAAAATTCACCTAGTCCAGTACTTAAAAGTCCTAGAGCTCCTTTTTCAAACAGACTGAAATCCAATAAATCTGAACATTTAGACAAAATTTTAGAGGTATTTAAATAAGTCCAAGTTAATATTCCTCTTTTAGATATAATCCATCAGGTTCCAACTTATGCCAAATTTTTAAAAGATCTTTGCACTAGGAAAAGGACCACTAATGTACCAAAGAAAGTATTTTTGGCTGCAAGTGTCAGTTCATACCTATCTAGCCATGTGCCAATTAAATATAAGGACCCTGGAGCTCCAATAATTTCTTGTGTTATTGGAGAAACCAATATAAAAAAGACCTTGCTAGATCTAGGAGCTAGTGTGAATATCCTTCTATATTCGGTGTATGAGCAACTAGGATTAGAAAAACTTCAACCTACTGGGATCACATTACAGTTAGCCGATAGATCTCTCAGGATCCCTAAGGGAATGGTCGAGGATGTTCTGATAAAGGTTAAAAATTTTATTTTCCCTGTAGATTTTATTGTTTTAGAGACTGAGCCAGTTGCGAATTCTAAAGGACATATACCTGTCATTTTAGGAAGACCATTCTTAGCTACGGCCAATGCTGAAATCAATTGTCGAAATGGTCTAATGAAGTTATCCTTTGGGAATATGACTATTGAGCTTAATGTTTTTAACTTAGAACAGGAATCCTCTTCTCATGCTGATGTCAATGTAGTCCAAGATGGTATTTATGAATTCATTGACATTAGTGATGATGAAGTCGACCTAGAGTCTAACCCCTGGTTAATCCATGAGTCTGAGGATGTCAATGAAATACTTAAAGAAAATAAGATTAATCAGGAATCGACACTTCCCACTGAACCAATCATTGATATGGTGAAATCATCACCTAAACCATCGATAGAGGAAGCACCCATTTTAGAACTGAAACCCCTCCCAGAACATCTCAAGTATGCATATCTAGGACCCAAAAAACTTTGCCTGTAATTATTGCATCAGACCTAGATCCCAAGCAAGAGGAGGAGTTAGTGTCAGTTCTAAAAGCAAATCAAGAAGCAATAGGTTGGACCATCGCAGATATCAAAGGAATAAGCCCTTCTATAGTTCAACATAGAATATACTTAGAGGAAGAGGCTAAACCAACAAGAGAAGCCCAAAGAAGGCTTAATCCAGCTATGAAGGATGTAGTTAAAAAGGAGATTCTGAAACTCCTAGATGGTGGAATAATTTATCCTATTTCTGATAGCTCTTGGGTAAGCCCAGTTCAAGTAGTACCCAAGAAATCTGGGGTAACAGTGGTCCAAAATGATGCAAACGAACTTATCCCAACTAGGACCCAAACGGGATGGAGGGTCTGTATAGACTATAGAAAGTTGAATGCTGCGACAAGGAAAGATCACTTTCCTTTGCCATTTATTGATCAAATGTTGGAAAGACTAGCCGGACAAGAGTTTTACTATTTTCTTGATGGATACTCCGGTTACAACCAGATCCCCATAGCCGCTAAAGATCAAGAAAAGACTACATTCACCTGTCCATTTGGTACTTTTGCCTATAGACGAATGCCCTTGGACTATGTAATGCACCGGCAACCTTCCAGAGATGCATGATCAGCATGTTTTCAGATATGATAGAACGATTTCTAAAAATTTTTATGGATGACTTTTCTGTTTTTGGCCTAACCTTCTCCGAGTGTCTGAATCACCTGCAATTAGTTCTAGAACGATGTAAGGAGAAGCACTTAGTTCTCAACTGGGAAAAATATCAGTTTATGGTCAAACAGGGAATAGTTCTTGGCCATGTCATTTCTAAAAAGGAGATTGAAGTAGACAAGGCCAAAATAGATCTAATTGCAAGTCTTCCACCACCTAAATCTGTGAAAGAAATACGTTCATTTTTAGGTCATGCTGGATTCTATAGAAGGTTTATTGCCAACTTTAGCAAAGTAGCACATCCACTGACTAATCTTTTGGCAAAGGATACCAAATTTGAATTTATCATGAGTGCTTGGAATCTTTTGAATTTCTAAAAAAAGCACTTGTATCAGCTCCAATCATTCATCCTCCTGTCTGGTCTGAACCATTTGAATTAATGTGTGATGCGACCGATCATGTTGTGGGGCAATCTTAGGTCAACGGATAAATAAGCTGCCTAGAGTGATATATTATGCAAGTAAAACCTTAAATGATGCGCAGCTTAACTACACCACAACTGAGAAGGAGTTCCTTGCCGTTGTCTTTGCTTTAGAGAAATTTAGATCTTATTTGGTTGGGACCCACACCATTGTTTACACCGATCACTCAGCCATTAGACATCTCCTAGCAAAGAAGGATGCCAAGGCACGCTTAATCAGATGGATTTTGCTCCTTCAAGAATTTGACCTAGAAATTAGGGACAAAAAGGCACTGAGAACGTTGTAGCAGATCATTTATCCCGAATTTAGTCGCACCATCTAGTGAACCACCCATCAATGAATCTTTCCCAGATGAGCAACTCATGTCTGTGTCTACTGAACCTTGGTTTGCTGATATTGTAAATTATTTAGCCATAGGTAAGATACCTTCTCATTGGACTAAGCAGGATAAATATAAATTCTTTGCCCAAGTGAAGTATTTCATTTGGGATGATCCTTATCTTTTTAAATAATGTCCTGATCAAATTATTAGAAGGTGTATCCCAGATAACGAAGTCATGAATATTTTATCTTTTTGTCATGATCAAGCATGTGGGGGTCACTTCGGTTAAGAAAACTGCTGCTAAGGTTCTCCAATGTGGTTTTTATTGGCCCAATTTGTTTAAGGATGCTATGAATATTGTAAAAGTTGTGCTCAATGTCAGAAAATGGGTCGAATCATCAAGCGACACATGATGCCACTCAACCCAATCTTGTAGTTGAAGTTTTTGATGTTTGGGGGATCGATTTCATGGGACCATTTCCAAATTTCTTTGGAAATGAATATATTCTAGTAGCAGTTGATTATGTTTCAAAATGGGTAGAAGCAATTGCATGTAGAACACCCGATAGCAAAATGGTCATTAAGTTTCTTAAAGAAAATATTCTCTCCCATTTCGGTATTCCTAGGGCAATCATTAGTGATCGGGGAACCCATTTTTGTAACCGACCTTTTGCAACATTGATGAAAAAGTATAATGTCACCCACAAATTGACCACACCATATCATCCTCAAACTAGTGGCAAGTTGAAGTGTCAAACCGACAAATCAAACAGATCCTGGAAAAAACTGTTAGTGCCAATAGAAAGGATTGGTCTTTGAAATTAATTGATGCACTTTGGGCATACCGAACCGCTTTCAAGACCAATCTAGGAATGTCTCCTTATAGGATTGTGTTTGGTAAACCATGTCACTTGCCTATTGAGATAGAACACAAAGCCATGTGGGCCATCAAACAACTAAATACAAATTTGAACGACGCTGGAAACCATAGGAAGCTTCAGTTGAATGAATTAGAAGAACTTAGAAATGAAGCCTATGAAAATGCAAGGATATACAAGGAACGAACCAAAGCATTTCATGATCAATCAATTATGAGAAAAACTTTCAATATCGGACAAAAGGTGCTCTTATATAACTCTAGATTACATCTGTTTCCAGGAAAGCTTAGGTTAGATGGACAGGACCATTTTTAGTAAAGGAAGTCTTTTCACACGGAGCTGTTGAGATAGAAAACCCAAGTAATGGTGTTATCTTTAAAGTTAATGGTCAACGATTAAAACCATTCTTGGAATTACCTGTCGAGACTGTTGAAGATGCCATGGTTCTTTATGAACCAACTTATTCTGATTAAATTGCTTCGAGGTTTGGTCTGCTGAAGACATAAAACTTAGCGCTTCTGGGAGGCAACCCAGCTTATTTAATTTCTAATACTTTCTTTGTTTTCAGTTTGCTTAGGAAAATAAATTAGATAAACTCCATTGGGGACAATGTCGGTCAAGTTGGGGGAGAGCTTGAACAAAATCAGGTGTTATCATTTCTTTTCCTTCCACTATGAGTTATTTCTTGCATTTAATATATTAAAAAAAAATTAAATAAATTAATCTAGAAAAGAAATAAGGGTAAGTTAGAAAGTATTTGCTAATAAATGTAGTGAGTCACGGAGAAGATTAGCTGGTTAGACTCTTGGTGGCCTAGGTCATTTAAAGACTATTAGCACTTCCAATTGCACATGCACACTAACAAGGTAAAGTAGGTGTTAATTGTAAGGCCAATTAAGGATTTGAGTATTATTTAAATTAGATAATTTTTTCTACACCAATTGAAAAAATTTGAATTTAAGGAAAGAGCTACCTGCCTGAAATAAATATAAAAGACAGAGTAAATGTGGATTGCCCTAAGCCTAGTAACGGGTCTCTTCACCTAAGTCAAGTGTTGAGATTCGCATCAAACGGTGGTGGGAAGGCCAGGATGCTCAGCAAAAAAAAAAAAAAAAAAAAACAGTGTGAAAGCTACCTTAGTTCTTTGTTTAATCTGGGGTGTATAAAAAATTAATCGAACTAAGTTATGAAAAATGATACAATTGGCCTGTACAAGTTAATACTGAAATACTAAGTTAGTTATCACTCACACAAGTACTATAAAACTTTAAGTGTACTCTAAGAAAGCTCCTAAGTAGACTGACTACCGATTCTAATTCGAAGCTCATTACTTAGTAATACTAGAAAACTTCTTGAATTTCGATCTTAAATTAATTTGCAAAGGAAGGATCTTTTTGGAATATGATCTTATTTTGGTACATTGCTAAGGACTAGCAATGATTAAGTTGGGGGGTGTGATTTATGTCACAAATTGACATAAAAAGTATCAATTAATATCTAAATTATCTAACTTTATTAGGAAATTGATACTTGTTATTATATTTTGAGAAGAAGAGGTCATCAATAGAAAGAACAAGGAAAGAGATTCCAATGGCAAAATTTTATGCAAAACGGAGTTAAATTGATCCCAGAAATTGAAGAATGAAGAAAGAAGACTCAATTGGGTCAAACCCGAGTCAAATCAGGTCAAAATTGATCAAAAATCAACTGATTTGGTGATCTGGTTAGCCGCCTGGTCCACAGCAACAGGTGCCTGGACCATGGACCCATCGCGCACCATAAACCAGCCAATCAGCGAGTCTCGACTCACCGCAACGCATCGCGAGCCCGATCCACGCACGCGGTCCAGGGCTCATGAGGAGAGAGAAGAAGGTCCGAAGGGCAACCTGGTAACTTCACATCACTCGATGGTCCGATCTTCCTGATCAAGATCCAACGCTCCATATTTTTGCACCATCGGATGGCCACCATCGCAGCCGGTCAAGATCCAACCATAATCAAGACAATTGCAAGAATCAATAAACACTAAGACAACACGGGATCCTTCTGCAGTATGATCCAATGGACGAAATCTTCCAGTGCCTTGATCGGACGGTCCGCGACGCATCTGACCTGATCCCATCTCTGCAGCACGATCCAATGACAGCGCTTCACCCAGATCGTGATCCGACGGCCCAGAATCACTTCCGGCTTGATTTATTAGATGAATTGGGTCCTTTAGATGAAGATCGGATGGCTGAAACAATTTCTAGGGTTTCTTGATGGATTTAAGTGCTTTTTGAGCGAGATTTGAGCCCCTAAACCCTCCTAACAGCCCTCTAAAATCTCTTAGTCCCACATCTAAAGTTTTGAAAATCTTATAACCCCCAAATGCCTATAAAAAGCCCCCAAAGGCCCTTATTTTTTGGGAGGAGAGGGATTTTGGCCTTCCGATCAGGCTTGTAACCCTAGATAATAGGGTTTTTAGCTTTCTTCTCAAGCCTCGAGCTTTGAGGTTTTTGTAATAAATTTTTTTTATATAAAATCTTATTTTTATGTAATTTTATCTCTTTACATTATGCAATTTATTTTTCTTGCAATTAGGATAGTTTAATTTATGCAATTTAATTTTATGCAATTAGGTTAGTTTAAATTATGTAGTTTAAATTTATACAATTAGGATAGTTTAATTTATGAAATTAGGGTAGTTTATTTTTCTGTATTTAAATTTTGCAAGTAGATTTAGATCATGTCTAGCTAAGCATCCCTTCTAGGGTTTGCAATGAAGCTAGATCATGAGTAGGGGTTTTACATAGGGTTCTTTCTTTTTTTTAGGGTTTCTTTTTCTTCCTCTTTTGCCTAGAATTTTTAATGAACTACAGTTGGGTCAGAGTCCCTTCATAGTTCATGCTTGATTCAGTGCATAGGAGGAGAAAACCCTAAGGGATCCTAGTTACTACTCTCCTGTAAAGAATCTTGATGGGTTATCGTTGGGCCTTAGTCCCTTCATAATCTATGCTTGGAAAAGACAAGATGAGTAGTCGTTAGGATCAATAAGAAAAATTTTAGGTAGAATTCCCTAATCTAGATCTAGTGGATTCAAAAACCCTAGATCCTTAGTCTTATTGTCTTTAGCAAACAACTTTCGATTTTCGATTTTCGTTAAAGCTCGCTTGAGCATAGATTTGAAAATTGTTTTTAAACCAAGTCTCTATGGGATCCACCCGTACTCGCTGGTCGTGCTACTCTGCACACTGTGCGCTTGCAGTTTTATTTACAAATTTTAAGATTTGCACATCAGCAAGCTACAAATCCTTCCACTGACTTCACCAAGTCATGTAAAGGATTAAACACAAGCTGGTCTAAAGATACCTAAATAAGTCACACTGATTCACTTTAATGGCATGGGTCTGTACGAATCGACTAGTGACCTAATCAAAACATAATCTACCATGTTGGCCAGGTAAGTAAGATCAGCGGGAGGGATTTACCCTTAACTCACCGTAGACACATCTAGGTGAATAGCTCTCAATTAAAAACCACTTGATCGAATCTGCCAAACTTATCTTAGACACCAACTGGTTAATTTGTTTTGATTTGGTATACCAGAAGATTCGGGCTCAACCACGGAGCCATGATCATAGTCCATTTATTAGGGTCAAATACATGGACTTGATCAAACTTCAACTATTGAGATTGATTTAGAGAAATACTGACCTAATCTAATTCAATACTTGATTAGATTTAATCAATTTCTCTACTTGATCTATATGTATTTCTAACCCTAGGTCTAACCCATTAAAAGGACCTGATTCATGCTAACCCTTTGCTCATCATATTATGTGGTATCTTAATGATCTTCAATTCTCAATTCTAGATCATTCAAATTTAATTCAAAATTAAGTGTGTGAAACATGTGTTTTAGTTTGTAGAACTATTCTACAAGGATTTCAGATGAAGCATATCATATATTTTAATACATGAAAATAAATTTTCATAATATGTTTAATAATTAAACATACATAGGTATGATCTAAACTTCATTCATACATCTCATGTATCATGATAACTTTTAGATCAATACTAATTACATCATATTTAACATGTAATTCAAATCTAAAATAATTTTATATCTGAATTTTATCTTATTATAATGAATCATAAATTACTTTAGATCTAATCTAAATATATTTATGATCAAAATAATACATAAAAGTCTGTTCACTTTTTTTCTTCATGAAACTGGATCACAATGATACCCCTACACATCATAAGAGAACCCATCGAATACACAAAAGAGAAATTAATCTCTTCAATCTCTTATGACCGGATGGTCTAGTGATCTTATCAATCCGAGTACTAGGCTGTTAAGATCTGAAATCTAATTCCATATATAATTACATCAACATGCAATTATTGATAAAATTATTTTATGTCTTGAACATATCCTTGATCTCATCAATTATGTTCTTCATCTAATCTAATTAGATTTGATGTATCATATATATCATATCAAATCTAAAACTTATCTTATACTTATAAAATATTAATTTTAGATTTTATATCAAATAAAAAAATAATTAGATGTAAATATGAATGCATAAGAAATTAATTTCTGATAAAATCTATTTTCGTAAAGTGCTAAATTATGATAGGATTCGATCCAAATATCCATCGAAATGGATCCAATTTAAATCTGAGATAATCCTCACTTCATAAAAATAAAATAAAATTAAAATTTTATTAAAATAAATTTAAAATATATTTTTAATTCATATTATTTTTCATCAAAAATTCAGTAACAGTAGAATTTCGTTATAATAGATTTATAACAACCTCAATCAACCATTGATTAGGCACCTCTAATCCAATCAAAATCAGATCAAAAATTTTATATAAATAGATTTAAATGAGATTTAATATTACACAAAAAAAATTAATTATATCTCATATAAATAATTATAAAAAATTCTATTTTGTATGCATATATTTCAAACCTGGCTCTGATACCAGTTGAAGGGAAGGAAACAGTTTCCCTTTAAAATGCCCAAGTTGCATCTAAATTTTTTTTTAATATTTTACTTATTTATGGATCAAATTCTTACCTGAATCATAGTAGAACCAGAGATCAAATCTCAAATTATCTGATATAAATCTTCGTGGAGGCCTGGATATGCAGACCCTTTACTTTGCATGCACGTCAGGTGCTGCAAGAAAGCAGGATGAACTCCAATCCAATTGGCTTCACATACATAATCAATCGAAGGATGAGATGTGATAATATGATATCTCACACCAGTAGGTAGGATACCCAAGAAGGATCCATGCCCAAGGAGAGGAGGCAGCAACAAAGAGAGAGATGTAGAAGATGAAGGACCTCTCTCTTCACACGCTAGTCTCTCTCTCTTTTTCTCTTCTCTCAATTTGATTTATTTGCTATTCTATTCTCTTCTCTCATTTATAGAAAGAGATCTTCTCTATTTATAGATGATTCTCATAATCCAATGAGAGAAGGACTCTTTATTTAAATCTGATTTGAATTGGTTCAATACTCATGAAAGAAGGACTCTATGAGATATAATTGCCATCACTTATGACATCCACTTTGCACCCACTCTCACATCCACTTGGGATGCCCCAAATAAGTATCAAACTAATTTTTGATCATGCTTTATGAGTGGGTATTCTCAGTGCAAGTAGAAATACTCATATCTCATCCAAAACAGGTCTGATTCGAGTCCGATTCGAAGTTGGTTCGAAATAATTTCGAAAGGCTGTCAATCCTAAACTCTTTAGGACCTTTATACCAAGTTTAACTTAGATTTTAGATCTATTTAACTCTAATTAATTCAGATCTAATCTAAAATTAATTAGTACTTAAATTTAATCTTTCATATATTTCATGGATCATAGATAGAAATTGTTCATCTCCGGGATTGAACCTGAACCTCATGTGTAGTGCTAGCTAGACATAGTCAACTCTTCAATCCCGTTTGACCCATAACTCAATTCTCAATCAAGTTAGCTTATATATTCAATCAAGTCAAGTACTTCCAGATTGGACATATAAACATAGGTTAATTTTTTTCTACTTTGTCTGACTTGTGTGTGTGACTCCATAGGTTCAAACATTAAGTCGGTAGCATAGAAACCAATTCTTATACTAATCGAGATACCATCTAGCAATAATTTTCAACATCCAAATAGGTCGAATTATCACAAAAAAATATTTCAGAACCCATACTCATGGTTACCGCATAATTCATCCTTTTGACCCTGGATACTCTAGGATGGTCTCAGATTAACTATCAACCAAGATTGCTTCATCCACATTGTATATCAACCTTTCAATTCCATCTCATGGATTACCCTAGCCAAGGCTTTACTAAATTAAAATACAGCGATACATCAAAGTATGGTCGAGAAACTAATTGAAAAAAATATCAAAATCCTTCGATCCGATCGAGGAGGAGAATACTTATCCAATAAATTTCTAGATCATTTAAAAAAAAAAATTTCTCAAAATGGATCCCTCCTTGTACACCACAGCTAAATGATGTAGTAGAAAGGAGGAATCATACTTTATTAGATATGGTGTGGTCCATGATGTACCTTACAGACTTATTTTTTTTTTTTTTTGAGGATATGCTCTAGAAACTGTTGTCTATATCTGGAATAGAGTACCTTCAAAATCTGTGCCAAACACTTCATATGAGATATGGAGAGGAAAAAAACTTAATCTTAAGTATCTTAAGATATGGGGCTGTCCAGTTTATGTTAAAAGAAACTTTGGACATAAGCTGAGTGTTGGGGTAGATAAATGCTTGTTTGTAGGTTATCCTAAAGAGAGTATAGGATATCTCTTTTATCATCCCTACTGAATAAAAGATATTTATCAGTAAACATACCACTTTTATGAAAAAAGAGTTTATCCTAGAAAGAGACAGTGGAAAGAAAATTGAACTTGAAGAAGTTCAAGACCTACAAATGCAAGTAGAAGATTCTTCTTAATCAGAAATACCTATTGATGAGGTACAACCATAAAATACACCTCCTCTCCGAAGGTCGGATAGAGTATGAAATGCACTTCTAAGGTATGGATTCATTATTGAGAATAATGAAGCCCACGTCATTGAGAATGATGAACCTTTGATCTATACAAAAGTCGTCATGAGTAGGGACTCAACAAATGGCTAGAGGTTATGAAATCCGAAATGAACTTTATGTACTCCAACCAAGTATAGACTTTGGTTGATGCACTAGAGGGTGTGACCCCTATTGGATGCAAATGCGTCTATAAGAAAAAGATTGGAGCAGATAGCCATGTTGAAACCTATAAAGTCAGATTAATGGCTAAAGATTTCAGATAAAAACAGGATATTGATTATGATGAAACATTTTCAGTTGTTGCCATGCTCAAATCTATACGGATTATGCTTGCAATAGCAACATACCATGAATATGAAATTTGGCAAATGAATGTGAAGACCGCCTTCCTTAATGGTTATATTAAGAAAGAGGTTACATATCTCAGCCAGAAAGATTTGTCTCAAAAGAGAGAACAAATCAGATATGCAAGCATAAAAAATTTATTTATGGATTAAAGCAGACCTCGAGAAGTTGGAACATCTGCTTTGATATTACAATCAAAGAGTTTGGCTTTATCAAAAATATGAATGAATCTTATATATACAAGAAGATAAGTGGGAGTGTTATTATCTTCTTAGTTTTATATGTGGATGACATACTTTTCATTGAAAATGATATCCTAATATTACAATTGATCAAGATATAGCTATCAAGTAAGTTTTCCATGAAGGATTTGGGTGAAGCATCCTATATACTAGGTATAAAGATCTATAGGGATAGATCTAAGAGGATGTTAGGCTTGTCTCAATCTAGGTTTAGCATGGATGGGAGTAAAAGAGGTTACTTACCCATGAGTCAAGGCATACATCTTTTTAAAACGATGTCTCCTAAAACATCAGAAGAGAGAAATAGAATGAGTTCTATTCTCTATGCATCGGCAGTAGGGTTGATTATGTATGCTATGCTATATATCAAGTCTGATGTTGCCTATGTCTTAGGTAAAGTTAGTAGATTTCAGGCTGATCCAGGAGAGGATCATTGGAAAGCAGTGAAAAATATTTTTAAGTACTTGAGAAAGACTAAAGATATTTTTCTAGTATATGGAGGATCTTATCTAAATCTAGAAGGTTATTCTGACTCTAGTTTTCAATCAAATCTAGATGATAGCAAGTCCACTTTAGGGTATGTCTTTACTCTAAATGGTGGATCAGTAAGTTGAAAAAGTTTTAAGTAGCAGACTGTAGCTGACTCAACTACTGAGGTAGAGTACATAGCTACAAGTGAAGCCACCAAAAAAGTTGTCTGGATGAAGAAGTTCATCACTGAGTTGGGTGTCATTTTTGAGATTGAGAATCTAGTATCACTTTACTGTGATAATACTGGAGCAGTTGCTCAAGCAAAGGAACCGATGTCTCATCATAAATCCAAGCACAATCTAAGGCACTTCCATCTCATTCGTGAAATAGTCGAAAGACAAGATGTAGTCATTGAACGAGTAGAAACAAAGAACAACATAGCAGACCCATTCACTAAGGCTCTACCACAGTAGCAGTTCGATCGCCACCTCGATTGTATGGGGATAAAATATAAGGATGATTGACTTTAGTGCAAGTGGGAGATTGAAAGGAATATGCCCTACAAGCCAATTGAAATTTATATTTTGATAGATTTTTCTTGTAATCTTCCAGACTTATATAATTGATATTTTATAAATAAAAGGTATTTTTTTCATTATATATTGTATCTTACTTTTGTAATGATTATGATGAACTCCATATATCAGGGTAATGGTTTTAGGGTTATGATGAGATCATACTTATGAGACCTAAAATCTTAAAAATTCTGATTTAAAATATTTCTAGTCATAGGAGCATTGAGTAGGGGATCAATATTTCGAATAGACTAGCACTTCCTATGTATGCTCGATGGAGAGGGTGGCTGATCTCATAAGCCACTTGTGTGAGATACTAATACAAGGATATTGATGCTCATTAGAGAATGAGTTTACTGAATTGATCCGACTTAAGAAACATCTTATGAAATCTACTTACCCGTCAAAAGATATTTTCTTACAGTGAGAGTTGTGCATGTAATCCTTTGATCTGAGACTACCATAGAACTTTATATACATGAATCTATATTTTGGTTCATACTCATTCATGACTTAATTATGTACGGGATGATCTGGATATGGTAGAATGTGTATGAAGATTGTGAGTAGGTCAATATACAATCGATCACTCTTGGTAAGAGGAGATCGCATCCTACTTGCTCTGATCGATTGATGATTCAGAAAGTCTTTGATCAAAGCAAAATGAACATTAAAAAGAGTTTCTAATATTTTATTAATCGAATCATCATTAAAGATTAAAAAAAATATGAGTATGATATTAGATTTGACATCATTCCATATCCAGAGTCATATTCGAGGTGCAGGAAGATCGCAGGATCGAATTGCATGATAACTTCTACTGAAGGATATTTTTTGATATTTTTATCAAAATTTTATATCTTTTAGGTAGACATGATATATTACTAGACATCAATCTTGTCTTGTGGGTTTGATCGAATTAAAGAGTTTAATTCGATCGTTAATTAGAAAGGGTTCTAATTGCTGAAATCGAGTTAGCTCGATTGGATCTAGATTGGTTAGATTAAATTCTAATCAAATCAGATCGACTTGCACTTAGATTCACTGCTAGCCAGATGTAGAATCCAATGGGTCACACATAAAGAAACTTGATCGGGGGTCTAATTAGATTAGATCATGTTTGTAAAATTGACATGCTAGCACATGTTGCAAATCTTAGCTCCTTGTTTCGAATCGGGTTTAAAATTGATTCCAGATTGGACTAATTAAATTCAAATTGATTTAAACTAATTTTGAGTATGAGTTGGGTTAGCCCTTGGCTACATGTATCAAAAATTTAGCATCATGGAACTAGGTCCCCATGCATCAAAAAAATTTTTTGCGCATGGGATGCATTTATTGTGCGCAAAAATAGATTTGGCATCCCATGAGATGGGATGCCCCTTCCTCATCTTTATCCAATGTTCCATGGTGAAATAATTTTTGAAAGAATTGTGATTTAATTCTAAGCATGGAGGAGTCCTTCTGTGGCTTAATCACCTTTTGGTTTAATCATGAAAATTGGTTAAAATTTGAAAACTAGCCTAATCTATCGATGCACCTAACCTAGAGTCCATGTTGTGAAGGACTCTTAGCTAAATGTCATGCCACTTCTTAATTCCAAATTTTTCCATGCTATCTCTTGGTTAGCATGTAAAATTTGATCCATTGGATGGGCAAAGTGTGCTGATGTGTGATGGAGAAAAAATACACCAAGGAAAGCTACGCGACGCATCGGAGAAACATCAAAAAAAATATTCCAAAGAGTCTTCTATGCAAATCATCTCTTGAATTTTTTTTTCAATGATTGTCATGTGTCAAAAGGTTCCAGATAGGTGTAGGATTTCATCAGGGGGTGTGAGAATTTTTGATGGATACGAGATGGCACGTGGAGGGGGCATGAATCAAATTCGAAGGTGACCTATCGCTAACTATTTAAAGGGGATGCGCTAAGGGATTTGATTCATTCAGATTTCTATTTTCTTCTCTTCTTTCTTACATACTCTCCTTATTATCCAATTAGTCTCTTCCTTTTATTATTAAGACAAGTCCAAAAATAGTGAGAACAAGTTCGATTTTGGGACAAGAGCCTAAGAAGAGATATAAAGAAGACAAGGAGAGAAGAAAGGTAGGATAGGAAGGAAAGGAGGAGAGAAAGAAGGTCCTGAGGTCCTGCTGCCCAAGAAAATTCTCAGAGTGAGAATTTTGGAGGAGGAATCATCTTAAAAAGTTGGTGTCCTGATCATAGTTTTGTGTGGATCACCGTTAGAGGACGAATACTTGGGTGCCTGGTGGAGATTCTGCCAAAATTTTGGAATAAGCGATTCAAGTATTCTTCTATAGCTTGAATTTTATTATGAATATATGTTATACGATTGTTAATCATCAAGGAAGTACTGGTTTAACAATTTATTATTTAAGATTTTATAGTTTAAATTTTTGAATCCATTATGCTTACATGTCCACCCTGAAACCCTACATAATCTTGAATTTACCAATTGAACTTATGAAGTTTTAATTGAGTTAGGATTTATTAAAATCCTATTGGGTTTAAGAAAACTATACTAGCACATGGTTAAATCTATTTTTTCTCAAAACTTCAATTGGATCAAGTCCATTACATTGAGCCTAACCTAAATCCATTAGGGTTTGTCTGGGTGCCTAATTGTGAGCCCAAGAGGATTAGATTATATCAATAAGTTGGCAATCTAATCTCATCCTTATCTCTTGATATTTCTTTTTGAAGTGGAGAATTGATGGAAAGAAGAGATGATACCATCCCCTTTTTTTAGAAGGTCCAAGGGGCACCAACCTCTTGGAATGGAATGAGGAAGAGAGAGGGGCCCGCCCCCTCCTCTTGGTTTGGCATGGAAGGAAAGAGAGAGAGGATGCGTGAGAGGGAAGAGAGGGGGGCCCGCCCCCTCCTCTTGGTTTGGTGTGGAAGGAGAGAGAGAGAGAGGAGGCATGAGAGGAAGAGAGAGGGGCCCGCCCCCTCCTCTTGGTTTGGCATGGAAGGAGAGAGAGAGAGAGGGGCCACGCCCCCTCTCCTGCATGAAAAACCTTAGATGGGGTGCCAAGGGTTGGTGCCCCAACTACCTGCCTCTTTTGATGAGGGGCACCCAATCAGTCTGCCTATTTTGACTAGGGTGCCCTATCTGCTTACCAAAAGAGGTTAAATTCTATCAATTAAGTCTGATTTTAATAAAAAATAATCAAATTAAAAAGGTAGAAATCCTTATAAGATAAGGACTAGTCTTTTTAAATTGATTGGTTCTTGATTTGGATCAAGGAAGGGTTTATATAAAGAGATAGTCTCTTAGATTTCATTAATTAAATTTTGTGAATTCGAAACTCTTCCTCTCTCTCTCCATGCCTCATCCTCTCTTTTTTTTCTTTTCCACGGCCTAAGGGTTGGGTATCCATCTTCCACATGCCAAGAGTAGAGAAGGGTCTCTTCTACAGCATGGAATAAGGAGAATATGGCTGCAGTTCAAGAGTTGAAGTTGCAGTCAGATCAATTACTGATCAAGGTTCAAAGAGACAAAAATTTTATTTGAAGAGAAGGATCTACTATGAGAAGAAGGATTCAAGGTTGATCCTGGTGATACCTGTAGAGGTCGGATATATGTGCGGCTCAAAGACCTTCGAATCTGAGATCATCGAAAGTGGTGTATTTCTAACTATACAAAGGTTATAAGATTTGATCTTATCTTTGATTTTATTTTTAGATTATATGCATGTGTTTATTTTTGGACTTGGGTAGGATTAGATGAGATCTAATGCATGTGGGGTTAAAGGGTTTAATCCGATTCATTTTTTGCTGCTCTTGAAAAAAAAAATTTGAAATCTATGCATGCATCTTACTCCGATTTTCTAAACACTTAGTATCAGAGGTGACAGATTTTAAAGATATATATAATATAATTTTTATCTTAGATCTAAAAGTTTTATTGATTTAAAATTGATCTTATGCTAGTATAGGTTGTCCTGATAGAGAGCTTACCCTCTATATTGAAAAGGTTATCCTAGCACAAAATTAATCGATTTTGAGAACTATTTTTAAAATAATTAAATCAATCTTTTAAATATGAAAATTGATATATATGATATGTCATATTTCATATTTAGATATAAATTAGAATAATTAAATGTTCGCATCAAACTGGTTTAAGGTTGTCCTGGTATAGTATTTTACCCTCTATATTGAAAAGATTATCCTAGTTTGATGTGAACCATTTTTTTTTAAAAATATTTTAAAATATTTTAATCATTATTTTAGATCTAATTATATACATATTGATATATATATATTTTTTAGTTTTAGATCTGAAATTTAATGTATATGCGATATATGTTTATAGTTTAGATTTAAAACTATATATTATGTGATATATGACATTAGGTTTAGATCTGAAACTATTTCAAGATCATAAGCCATTAATACATGCAGTGAAATATAATCTAAAAAATAGTTATAGAATCTAAAAATTATGTTATTGTATGTGGATATGGGTTGATAATTAGGTCTAGTGATCAACTATAATTAGGATCAAATTGATTGATCAGGCTAAATTCATTATCGATTTTGACAGTTGATTGAATCTTATCAATGATTGATTAGGATTAGGTCAAAAAGGCTCCAAAGTCAAGTTTAGTTGTAGTTGGTTGCATCGATTCATATTTTGATGTGAGTGGTTGACTCAAGATGAAATTTGATTCAATAGTTTGGCCCATTTTAATATGTTAACCTGATCGATTCTAATCGACCAATTTGGTGGTCTAAGATAAGTATTTAGATGGTGGTTATTTAATTAGTTTCATTGTCTGATCTGATCAATTTTGATCAGTGTCTAAGGAAAGCAATGGGAGACCCCAACTCGCTTAACTTATTTGGCCATTTTGAGAGATTCAGTTTCGTATAGGATCACTTGTTGACATGAGTTCACCCATATCGACTAGGTTGGTGAGACATGTGGATGTGCTGATCTGAATTTGATCAATCGGATGTCAGATCTACTGATTTAGAAAAGACCTAAATCAAAATTTTCTCACTAAATATTAAGTCTAGAGGTCTTCCATCATTGTAGAGATGCGGGTGCCTTCCTGGCATTGATCGTTCTCGATTGGTTACAATAGTTTGGTTGTATCGAGAAGGTATAACACTCTATTGGCATTTGATGTCCTAGGGTAGAGATGGGGTTAGGTCTAAAATATTAGTTGAGGGTCTTAATGATGGCTTTGTGTTTATTAGTGAACGATGGGTCTGACTTAACTAAGAAATATACCAATAACTGTTAGGTGAGGCCACAGAATTTAGAGACCAAGCCCACTGCATCTGCCTAGTGAAGCAATGGATAAGGTGTTATCCACTTATTGGTCTATGCTCACCAATAACTGTTAGGTGAGATGTGTATAGATTATTGGGACCGCAGTACCCACTTGAAATCGATCACGTATAGATTTTCGTTTCTCCATCCGAGAGTGTGGGAGATTTGAGAAAAATAGTGGGAGTCTTGTTTATTTTTAAAGTCTCTAGAATAAATATTTTTATAAGTACAAATATCTAACTAGAAACTGTTCTTTCTGTAGATAATTATGTCGAGTTTCAACCTTTAGCTTGTATCTTCGATACCAATAGGTTTACCGGTACAAATTATAAAGACTGGCTTCGAAATTTGAGAATTGTTCTCAATTCCAAGGAACTTACTCATATCCTTGATCAGGATGCGCCTGTGTTACCAGCTCGTCCATCTCTTGATCAATGAGTCACACTTGAGAAGTGGATGGATGAAGATAACAAGGCAAAGTATTATATTTGGCATCCATATCCAATGATTTTCAGCGACAGTATGAAGACATCAGGACTGTCAAAGAGAT